>NC_091129.1:6234202-6266702 GCF_040183065.1 Periplaneta americana | reverse complement strand
AGAGGAAAATAATGAAATACATGATAATATCTGTAGTGCTTGGGAAAAGTGGCATAAGTCAGTTTCCACAAATCTGTTTTTATAATTTATTGACAACTTACACTGGTTTATGTCGATTTGATTTTTTTCTGTAAGAATTATTTAGAGGGAGAAATACTTATGTCTCTTTTTCCAAGTGAGCAGATGTTCCGTAAGTTGTCAATAAATTTTCAAAAAAGGTGTGTCGAAACTGACGTACTGTATGTCACTGTTTCCGAGCACTGTGGATATAATGTTAGTACAACAGAAAGTTAAAGGTATATATTTTTTTTTTATTTTACTTGGTTATTTAACGACGCTTATCAACTGCGAGGTTATTTAGCGTCGATGGGACTGGTGATAGCGAGATGATACTTGGCGAGATGAGGCCGAGGATTCGCCATAGATTACCTGACATTTGCCTTATGGTTGGGGAAAACCTCGGAAAAACCCCAACCAGGTAATCAGCCCAAGCGGGAATCGAACCCGCGCCCGAACGCAACTCCAGATCGGCAGGCAAGTGCCTTAGCCGACTGAGCTACCCCGGTGGCTTTAAAGGTATATCTAAGAGAAGATCTAAACAGAAAAAAATATGCATAAGCCAGAAAATTATCGAACTTAAATACCTACTTAAACTAGATGACAAATTAAGTTACATGATTACTTTATAAACTAGTTAGAGTTGTGAATTTTAATATATATCCTGGGACACTGTACGTACTAAAACAAAATGTTTCACTTTGGACTTGAAAACGTTTTAGGTCGGGCAGCCCCTAACATCTGTAGGTAATGAATTCCAAGAACGGATAGTGTCTACTGTAAAAGACGAAGAATATGTGGAAGTTCTGTGGTTAGGGGCTGACAATAGAGAGTCGTGTTGTGACCGCGTATACAGATTATGATACGAGGGGTTCACAACCAGACTGGACCAAGTCCTTCTGGAATAATTCTAAGATATTGTGTCTTAAAGTTCCTGGCTCACGCTTAGCAACCTTCACCTTCCATAGGAAATGCTGTTCTCTGTGGAGTAACAATTGAGTTATGGACTTTGTTTGTTATGGCAATGGATAAATCTAAGTTTTCTTCATCCGAGATTGTATTAATCCACAAACTGATCACTGGTGGACTTGGTCCACTCTGGTTGTGAGCCCCTCATATATGGATAGATTATGAAATCGTGATGCAAGGTATTCAGGTGTGCAAAATGTCCTAGAGAAGAGAATGGCAATACAAACTGCGTCTGTCAGCCAAGAAAATTCATTGAAAGACGGTAAGATATCATCATAGAGACGGATATTACATATAAACCGAACACTAGCATTATAGACACACTGTAGTTTTTGGGTCAGATCATGGCAGATATCACTTAATAGGAGTGTCTGGACGAAGATTTATTTTAATATTTTATATTGTGTAACTGGAACTACTTCAAGCACGAGAATTTCCTCGTTTGGTTGCAAAATATACTTTAAATCTAATTTGTTACGGAATTAAGCATATTTTAATAAATTCATATTCAAATGATTTATCCCAATGGATTACTATTGTGGTCTTTTAAGCGTTGCATTTCATAACTAGGCAGAATGATTGTCCAATCATGTTTTCGTAAATGTACAGGGTTAGTTAAAAGTCCCGCACCACCTAAATAACTTTCGAAGCATACGGTTCAGTGATATGAAACTTGGTATGTGAGGATAACCATATACTAAGAACTCAATAAAAGTGTTACTGAGTTTTTTCTACTTCCGGTTTAACAGGAAGTAACTCCAACTCTCTTATTTTAAATGGAACACCAAACATATTTTTTTTTAATTTTTGAATAGTGCTCATTATGAGCTTTTCAAAAAGTACCCCCACTCGATACTTCTGTACTAATTCAGTGTTGCTAAGTCAAGAAAACAGAAAAGTGTATCGAATATTAAAATAATAAAATATTCCTTCCTTAACAAAAACAAAACAAAGCTAGCTCACCTTCTAAATCGTGTGTTCAAATTGGTAGCCCTCAGCTGCTTTACAATGTGTCACTCGATCATAGAAACCATTTAAGGAATGATTTAACCAGGCTTTAGGAATATCTTTCACCACTTCCATTTTTATTTAGCAACACTGAATTTGTACAGAAGTATCAAGTGTGGGTACTTTTTGAAAAGCTCTTAAAGAGCTTTATTCAAAAATAGAGAAATATAGCGGATATTCTATTTAAAATAAGAGAGTTGGAGTTACTTCCGGTTAACCTGGAAGTAGAAAAAACTCCGTAATACCATTGTTGAGTTCGTAGCATATGGTTATCCTCACATACCAAGTTTCATATCACTGAACCGTATGCTTCAAAAGTTATTTAGTGGTGCGTTTATTATTTTAATATTCGATACCCTTTCCTGTTTTCTTGACTTAGCAATACTGAATGTGTACAGAAGTATCCGAGTATGGGTACTTTTTGAAAAGCTCTTAATGAGCACTATTCAAAAATAAAAAAAAAAAATATTGGGTGTTCCATTTAAAATAAGAGAATTGGAGTTACTTCCGGTTAAACCGGAAGTTGAAAAAACTCGGTAATACCATTATTGAGTTCTTAGTATACGCTTATCCTCACATACCAAGTTTCATATCACTGAACCGTATGCTTCAAAAGTTATTTAGGTCGTGCATTTATTATTTTAATATTCGATACCCTTTTCTGTTTTCTTGACTTAGCAACACTGAATGTGTACAGAAGTATCAAGTGTGGGTACTTTTTGAAAAGCTCTTAATGAGCTTTATTCAAAAATAGAAAAAATATATTGGGTGTTCCATTTAAAATAAGAGAGTTGGAGTTGCTTCCGGTTAAACCGGAAGTATAAAAACTCGGGTAATACCATTATTGAGTTCTTAGTATACGGTTATCCTCACATACCAAGTTTCATGTCACTGAACCATGTGCTGCAAAAGTTATTTAGGTGGTGCGGGACTTTTAACTAACCCTGTATATTATAGTTCAATAAAGCCACATTAAAATTGAAATAAATCTGGTCTTCCAAATATATTCCTGCATGTAGAGACTGATTTCAAGCTTTGACTGTTGTAGTATATAAAATGCATGCCACCTTATTCCTCAAGTAATAACGTTCTGAATTGAAACTCTTCTTGACATTTGTGACATGATTGGTAAGCATAGTATGTTTATTAATTTGATTTATTGATTGAATGAAAACTGAAGACGTAAACTTGTTTTTAAAGTTGTTATGCACGATATTTTCATTGAAGTAAGGAAAAATAGAAGAAGATTTTTTTTTAATTCAGTAGGAATTTCTGAGTTCTTTCTCTCACGAACGCCATGCGCTCTTAAATTTTTCCACAGGAAATGAAAGCCTCGCGTGATGATATTTGATAAGACTATTTCGCGAATAGAATAACAAGGTTACTGCATTTTGTAAAGAAATAATTATAATAGTGTTTATTTATAAATACGACCAGAACTGTGTATAATTACGTATTGTAACTAGGCCTACTTATTAATCACAGAAACATCTGAATAATGAAAATATACATTTTTTTATCAAGTTCATTAATTCACGCTTTAGCATTTAGTAACCACTGATTGACGTTCTGGCTGACACATCTATTATCAAGAGGTATTGTACATCTTACTTAACGATATGAGTCAGAGGAAGACCAACTGTTGCATTATTTCCTGGCTTAGTTGTCTCATGAGTGATACCTTATTGGTGTTACTTATGAGCAGGGTTAGGATTTTTATAGACAATGTTCATAGAAAAAACGAAGGGACAAAGGTACTAAAATAAGACAAAAGAAAACAACATAAAGGTGCTGTTTCATTCGAATATTTCGGCAAACGCTCTTTCTCCTAGTTTATCTAAATCAGTCATGCCAGAAATCAGACTCTGAATGCGCAGTTTTGTGCGCGGATCGCCGGTCTGTGCGGACTGCATCATTCAAGCGTTGCTCTTACCCGTTCTTAGATGGAGGGGTGTACAATAATCTATTCTGCACTCCTAGGGTTGGATTAAATACGCATTATAAACACACTTAGCAGAAGGAAAAAAACACGGTTATTTTCAGTGTCTTTACTTGAAAATTGTAACACAAGAAACTTTAGGCTTACTCAGTTATACTTGACAAAGAAGTGGTTTGTAAAGCATAATTTATTAGTATGATTTTTATATAGTATTTGAAGAAAAAATATTTCAGTAATTTCTAAACAGCAAAAAACGAACAAGTATTTCATTTTACGTAGTAGGTAGGTCTACTAATTATTTTAAAGTAATTGATCCCACTCTTTCATTGTTCGTCGAGCATTATTATTTATTGGGACCATTGGTACACAAATGTTGAAGAAAATATATTCTCAATTACTTAGATGCAGTAGGACATTGTGAAGTTTTTACACGGAAATAATTTCCTTGCTGTATGTCAATATAAATTAACATTAATATTAATGACATAAATTAAGCTCAGAATTTAAATTCACATATTGTTTATTTAGAAAACGTCGAGAGCAAGTATCGACAAGTTGGAAGCGTTACTGAAAGAAATTAAAAGTGTAGTTCACAAGCTGTGAAGCGACGATATTCTATTCATGTCAGGTTTAAAGGTTTATTAATTTAAGTTTATTGGCATAATATAGTGACGTGAGATAGAAAATTTGCCATTATATACTTTTCCAGAAAAATTTTCAGCCTTGCAAATAGTTGAGTTCTTCGCACCTTACAACCTCAAGAGCCAAGTATGTATTCCTACTACAATCAAATACTCTCTAACAATAATACTGGAAAGCTTCACCGTTTGGGATTGCAAGCGGCGGCGAAAAATGACTGTGCTGCTATCTAGCGGCTTGGATTGTTGATATACTCCGTGCGGCGTGCTGGATTACGTGAGGAAAAGCGGAGAGGTGTGCATGTGATGTCAATAAGAAAATGTAAAGCAATACCATTATTTAGAGTCACAGTGTTAGCAACATTTTTAATTAATAAGAAGTTACAAAGTTATTGGAATAGAAATGAAATTACACAATTATCGAATTTTCAGATGTAATTATGATTTAGTTGTGCACGTCTTTAGAAGCTTTCATACTTCGCCTATTTCGTTTCTTAGCTAATGGTTAACCATTTTATTTTTGATGCAACAATTTATTAGTACATTAAGATATTTGTCAGTGAAGATACTGGCAGAGTTGCTACTTCAGGGATAAAGCATGTATCTTGTACGTTATCTATTACATCAAGCAGATGTGATTTTAAAACCTCTGCAGGCATGGTACCTTTTGATAGAAAATAACCTATGGTTTGCTTTAAATTTTTGCACATTCCTCGAATAATGAAAACCATTGCAAGTGGTTCTTCTGAAATTTTTACGTCAGTTGAAGTTTGTTGATTATTTCTATTTATACCTAATTCAATGAATCCCTCGAAGTGTGTGCTTTAGCGTTATAAGTTATATTTTCCTTCAAAGACATTTCACCTACAACAATAATAGTTAGAACCTTTTCATTCAATGATGGAATATCCAATTTTAATTTTAATAATGAATTGTAAAATGGTGGAATTTATACCGGGGCCTATACCAAATTCATAAAGTCAATTTTGGAGAGATCTAACTGTTGAGAAACATAATTTTCTTCTTAAAAACCTTTAGCCTTGAGGTGAACAATAATGGAATGTTGTCGTAACTGGAATACCATGTCCACATTTCCTTCTTTTTAAGCTCACTCGGGACTAATGAATTCACCATCTTAAACAATTTTAATTAAATCAGCGTTTGAATTCGCTGTATTCGGAGCTGTCATTCACACTTGAGAAATTTTTCATCTTTTAGGAATTCTTGAATCGTAAAAAAATGAACTTTATTTAGTGAAATATTAATAATGCCTTTAAAGTATAGGGCTAGGTTTATTTTGTCCGAATAACTACCTGAATCACTTATTATGAAAAAACATGAGTCCACTTTCTTCACAAAATCAACAATCCACATTTTTATGTTACGCGTTCCAACTCACACTGTTTGGTTAAAAAAGAAGTCAAGACTGTCAATTTTTGTATACGGAGAAACTATAAAGAAATTGTGTTTTGCATGAAGAAAGTAAAGTAGATTTATGCAGTTTGTTAACTGATTCTGTTAGCATAGAGAATATTATGTAATTGCTAATGTACTATATAATTATATGGTAGAGAAATCGTCCGTCGTTTCTGTCTGATATGAGAGAATCCACAGCCTCCTCGATGAAGATCTAATACGTTTCTCTGGAACCTTCGCGGTTCTTTCATTGTGTTTTGATTTTGACCCATATTTTCGGAAGAAGGAGCTGTTAAATTTAGTGAATGAATAATTGTTATCTTCAGTCTGTTATTAAACACAAAATATTAAAAATTAACAGTCCTACGACTGATTTCAAACTTCAACTTTTCCATTTTATTACACTTAATTTTTACTTATTCCTGATGTTCCAAAGTGTTAGTTATTGTTGTACAAATATTCTGTCCCTCTAATCTAAACGTTTCGTCTAGAACGGGTTGACAATGTTTCTAATTAGTGTTAGCATATTGCTTATGATATTGCTTGTGTTTTGTTTTTTTTTTAAAGAATTTTAGATAAGGCCGCAAATAGCGATAGTAGCTGACGCGTCCTATTAAACTTCACTAACTAACGTTTAGGGCTTCAGTCCTTGTCCTTTGCATTTATTTACCTATATGGGCATGGCACACCTGAAAGACAAATGCAAATAACTGTGGTAGTAGAAGCAGTATTAATAGTATAATAATAATAATAATAATAATAATAATAATAATAATAATAATCGTGTAATAGAAAAGTAACATTCTACTGGTGTTTACATGACTACACCCTATCTCTATCTTTTGAAAATCTGATGAAAGCTCTAGCAGCTAAGCGTAGTTTCTAAAACAAACAAATTCCATTTTTAACTGACATTGTGTGCAACTATAATGAGAATAATCTTTAGACATCACGTGTTTGTTGAAGAACAAAACTCATATCGCAGTTCATCGCGCTAATCGTCACGTCATCCTCGCCGCCTACAATCCCTGCCGCTAGATAGCTCTGGTGAGTCATTCGCCACTTTTACCATGAACTTTCCAGTATTATCGTTGGAGAGTATTTGCTATAATCTCATCACTTACCAGCTTATGAAATGAAAGTCGTAAGTCATATAATCTTTGATGGCTGTGTTAGTACAGACTCCAAAACAACGCCACTGTCAAGTACGTTTTGCCGTGAGAGTACTGATTAAGAAATAAGCGCTAGCAATATCATATTTTGATAACTTTACTAATCTGATCTAAACTTTCACAAGACTATTACCTCGACATGGGCTGATGAAAGCCTTTCATTTTAAAATAATTATTGTTGGCTGAGGAAAACATTATAACAATTATGTTATATGATTCGTAATTTCTCTTCTCCGTTATCTGTGAACTCCTCACTTTATTTATCATAACTCATTCACAGCCACAGCCAAATCAGCACCCGTACTGAAACTGCGTTACTGAAACAAAAGCTGATATGCTGTTGCAGGTCTGTACAGCCCTGTCGCGTTCCCCTCCAAGGCGATTCACTCCCTCCAGGTAGGGGAATAGAGAGTGCACATCGCACAGAGACTACTGCACAATGTGCGCGACTGCACATTTTTTTTTTTTTTGGAGAAAAAGAAACTATCGACTTTACCAATATGGTATTACAGCTTTCTGTTACGTACAACATGAGCTATTAGCTCTGAAATCTGCAACGTTATTTGACTTCCACCCTGTATTATAAACACAGTTTTAAAGTCGACAATGCGGAATAATTATATAAGTATATTTCGAAAAAGTAAATCTTCTGTACTTTACTTGATGCTGATCTTCGACCTCAATCGTTTTTGAACGTAAATGGTTCATAATTCACCGTAAAGAAGAAAACTGCGTTCACCAGAGAAATGATTCCTGAATTGAAGTGGAAAATGTCAGGTAATTATAGGCTAGGACATTTTCCCTCCTACAGATCATTTCACCGGTTGTCTGGCTTCATAATTATGTCGACAACCATTCGGGCAGAAGTGAAGATTGAATTTACAGTACGTAAGGTACTCTTTTATAGAGTAGGTAGGCCTATAGAATTATTTCAACATGAGCTACTAGTACTAAGGACGAAACTGGTAATTGGAATTAGGTACAATAGTCTATAGTGCGATAATATGCAAAAAAGAACTGAATCCTGTATCGAAATGAACGGCAACCATTTTCAAAAATGTGTTTAAATATCGATATTATGATTATTTTTCAATTTAACTTCATTCCCTATATTATATGCTAATGTGTTGTAGACAATCCAGGCGTTTGAGATGGACAGGGCATGTAGCACGTATGGGCGAATCCAGAAATGCATATAGAGTGTTAGTTGGGAGGTCGGAGGGAAAAAGACCTTTAGGTAGGCCGAGACGTAGATGCGAAGATAATATTAAAATGGATTTGATGGAGGTGGGATATGATGATAGAGAATGGATTAATTTTGCTCAGGATAGGGACCAATGGCGGGCTTATGTGAGGGCGGCAATGAACCTCCGGGTTCCTTAAAAGCCAGTATGTAAGTAAATGTGCTGTAGACAGTATAATATACACTGCATAATGTATACGTCCGAATGGATAGCTCACTTAAAAACACTTATTGTTAATACCGTACTGTATTTTGATTAAACAAAAACCTAATGAAAAATATAAAACTCAAAATCGCGATATTTCCTCCTATACCTAGTAAAGTGATTTGTTTGTATTTTACGCCAGTATCATCGAACTCCAGTCGTGGAAGAGGGTAGCAAACGGTGTTTCCGATTCTCAACCGTTAACCCAAAGGTATAGCCAGGTAATATTAGAAATGTTAGTAAAAATAAAAGGATTACCCTGCATAATTCTGATAATTAAGCCTCAATGATTTATTGATGTTTCAAAATTGAATTATTTTTGATGCAATGTTGCCATCACGTGCTACTAGTTAATATTCTTGCTTGACCTCAAATTCATTCAAGGCCTGCGATGTTACCACAATTTCATTGTTTATTTACATTAGTTAGGTAAAGCGGTCTTCGTGTGTTCTTGCTCGTTACAATGATTGCTCTAGTCATGAAGAAAGCACCTAATGAGATTCAATGTTAGTTGTTATTGTCATGACATTATTATTTCAAAATCGCAATTCCTATTCATGATATTCGAAATGTATATTTCCTCGTTCATGCGTAGAAGATTCATACAGTAGTAGGAACAACACAATGGCGTAACCTTGTATGTAATATGCACGTGACTTCATTCTTCTTTTAATGCTTGTTCTTCACTTGAACATGAATTATTTTACGTTCAAAATCCTCCAAGTAGATGTTGAAGAGGGCAGGTGATAAAGGGCATCCTTGTCGTACTCCTCTCCCAAATTCACTTCCTTCTGACATTTCTTCTCCTATCGTGGCTTTGATTCGTTGTTTCATAATAGATTACTGAACAGTCTTCTCTCTTTCCAATCCACAACTATTTTCTTTAGGATCCCCATCAGTTTACTCCAATCCACTCTGTAAATTCATAAATCAAAATATTATTTTGTTTCAGAAGATATATAAATTTTTTATTTCTTCTGAAAAATTTAGTCAAGTGGACATGTTCAGTTTTGAAAAAAAAAAAAAAAACTCTTCACTTATTGGGTGCTTTTTTATCATCAAACAACTTTCGCAAAGGCACAGTAATGATTAAGATCACACAGTTAATTAATGTGGAAAACTTTTTCAGCAACTTGCTTAAAATGATGGCAAATTAGTACAACATCTTCAGTCTACTGCAGTATTTCTGGAAACCTCAGCTTGCATTAAAGTAATACAACCGAGAGTATTTGCAGTCTTTAATGAGTGACGTGTGGAAGCAACTGAAGCAAGTTTTACTTGGTTTACCACGACTGAAACGACAGACATGTTCAATAAAGCTAGGTTATTAACTGTTTTTAATTGTGTCACGTAGGTGGAAATGTGGGGGAAAGATCTTTGTATGATTTTGTGACGTTAAGTGCTGACCGCGCGATAGTTAATTTGTCAAAGCGTTTGTTCGATTTCATGGAGGAATTCAAATGTGGTGAGAAACTTGTGTAACAATCGTATGACGTGACAGCCGTGAGGGCTAGGCAGTACGATCGTTTGCAGTCAATAGTTAATACGGTATGAAGGGACCTATATCTCCACAGTTATAAATGATAAGCTTAATTCAATTTTTCAATAGTTAACCAATCATATAAAATATGTTAAATATATTTTTAAACAAGACCTGAACTGCTTGCGAAGTCATCTATAAATGAAGGCTCTAGAATTCTAGAGGATGAGGTACCGGTTCCTGTAAAATCGCCTTCCAGCAGACTCGGCCATGAGACGAAATTATAAAATTGTCTTTTATACATCTTAATTACACAACTTTTAACACTGTATGACTTCGGAATATGTATGATAAGACTTTCTTGTGTTAAATTCTAACGTACCTTGTTTACATGTTTCGACCTATTATGGGTCATCCTCAGAACTGGTCGATGTTGGTCTTGGCGCCTCTTGTTTTGTTTCCTGTGAGGGTGTGTTCGTGTGGTATAGTGTAGTGTCAAAGAGTGTGTGTGTTTTCTGAAATTGAGTTGTGTGTTGAGAATATCGTTGGGGTGTGTTTTCGTGTGTCTGTATATTTCATATTGTTCTAGTGTGTTGAGTTTCTGGCTTTTTGGTTGTATGTGTGGTATTTCTATGTCTGTGTTGATGTCTCTGCAGGTGTGGTTAGCATTTGTGACGTGTTCTGCATATATGGAGGTGTTTTGTAATTTTGTTATGGCTGTGATGTGTTCTTTGTAACGTGTTTGAAACGATCTGCCTGTCTGTCCTATGTAGAAGTGGTTGCAGGAGTTACATTTGAGTTTATATACGCCTGTGTGGTTAAGCTATATTTTTTTGTGTGTTGAGATGTTTTTGTAGAGTGTCGGCCGTGATTCAATAAAATTAGTTCTCAAAACTGACAATAGATGCATTTTGGAAAATAGGAAAATTATGTAGGAAAATTGACATTTCACTGAAAACTACTATTTTTCCGAAAAATTTTGAATGCCAGGCATAAATGAGGGGTCACTCATTAAAATCCGTTCAGCCGTTTTCCCGTAATTTCCATTACCAGTTCAAATTATATATATATATATATATATATATATATATATATATATATATATACACATCTTGATTACACAACTTTTAACACTGTATCACTTCGGAATGTGTATGATAAGACTTTCTTGTGTTAAATTCTAACGTACCTCGTTTACATGTTTCGACCTATTATGGGTCATCCTCAGAACTGGTCGTTGTTGGTCTTGGCGCCTCTTGTTTTGTTTCCTGTGAGGGTATGTTCGTGTGGTATAGTGTAGTGTCAAAGAGTGTGTGTGTTCTGAAATTGAGTTGTGTGTTGAGAATTTCGTTGGGGTGTGTTTTCGTGTGTCTGTATATTTCATATTGTTCTAATGTGTTGAGTTTCTGGCTTTTTGGTTGTATGTGTGGTATTTCTATGTCTGTGTTGATGTCTCTGCAGGTGTGGTTAGCATTTGTGATGTGTTCTGCATATGTGGAGGTGTTTTGTAATTTTGTTATGGCTGTGATGTGTTCTTTGTAACGTGTTTGAAACGATCTGCCTGTCTGTCCTATGTAGAAGTTGTTGCAGGTGTTACATTTGAGTTTGTATACGCCTGTGTGGTTGTATTTGTTTGTTTGTTTGTGTGTTGAGATGTTTTTGTAGAGTGTTATTTGTTCTGTATGAGATGTAATTTAATTTCTTGAATGAGGTTGCAATTTTATGTGTATTTTTGTTTTCGTATGTTAGTGTGATGTATTTTTTGTGTTCTTGTGTTTGTGTTGTATTCTTCTGTTTTTTGTGGTTTTGTTTTGTCTTACGTATTATGTTGTCTATTATGTTAGAGTTGTATCCGTTTTCTTGTGCTATGTATTTGATTGTGTTTAGCTCTTCGTTGTAATCCTGTTGGTTCATTGGTATGTTGAGTAGTCTGTGTACCATTGTTCGGAATGCAGCTTGTTTGTGTTGTGTGGGGTGGTTGGATGTGTTGTGTATGTGTGTTGTTGTTGTGGGTTTTCTGTATACTTTGAATGCGTGCTTGTTGTCAACTTTTGTTATTGTGATGTCTAGAAAATTTATGGATTTGTTGTTTTCAATTTCTAATGTGTAGTGTAGCTTTGGGTTTATTTTGTTTATGTGTTGATGCAGGTTTTGGATCTGTCTTTTGTTTCCTTTGTATAGTATTAGTATGTCATCTACGTATCTGTGCCAATATATGATGTTGTCTGCGTGTTTGTTGTTGTCTTTGTTTTGTATGTATGTCTGTTCTATGTGGTGTAAGAATATTTCTGCTAGTATGCTGGAAATGGGTGATCCCATGGGTAGGCCTTCGGTTTGTGTGTAATATTTGCTGTTGTATGTGAAGTAGTTTTGTTTTGTGATGATGTTTGTGGTTTGTATTATTTATTTAATGTATTCTTATGGTGTGTTGTTGTTTTTCAGCATTTGTTCTAGTATCTGTAGTGTATCTTTTATGGGTATGTTTGTCTTGTACTTGGAAAAAGAACTTGTGGGAGATTAGACTGCATGGGATGACGAAACAAGAAATTATGGATTGGGACTCTTATTAGACTTGTAAAGTAACGACTTCAGATTATTTATTACTTCTGGTGTTTTCAGTTGTGTTCCCAAAATCACATTCTCCTTTAGTATCTAACAGCATAGAATCTCATACTGGTTTCTAAACAGAAAACCACAATGACTCTGGAAGTAATAGAGTACATCGAGTGAAAATATGGATGAGGGATTTAGTCCAAGATGGAATTTGATGAAGAACATGAAGAAACAATGTTCTTCAAAGAAACCAAGAGTGGAAAATGTTCCTAATCGCCACACGACGAGATGTGCAGCCGGCGAGATGAGCACCTCTAACATGTTTTTACCTTTGAAACACTAGTTCTTGGAAGGTCACATTGCTCCCTCTCAAATTCAATTCAAGCACATACAGTACATTGAATAATCTGTTGACGCAGATTACAAAAGCCATTTCATGAGAAAATAGATTTTAAAACATTGTGAGTACAACAATTTAACATAGAATATTCCTCCAAGAAAATTTTTAACATAACATCACCCAAACTTTTAATGAGGACGGATGTAGGCCAGTTTAGATTTAAATGTACCATCAAAGCATATGCATACAACACATGTGTAGACTTACCACAAGGACGTTGACTGATTAATGTGGGAGTTGAGAAAGGTTAACCAGGAATGCGGGACCTACTTCAACAACGACGCTGATATAACCTCGGCAGTTGCAAGCGTTGTTAAATAAAACATAATTTAATTGTTTAAACCAATGCTTAAAAATAAACCACAGTCTGGTTTTCATTAATCGATTTTGTTTCAACAATGAATAAGTTTGAATATGTTTCTTTGCATCGAGTATGGTATGCTTCGTCACATCTGTTTTGATGACATCATCAATGCTTTCTCTGTGAAGAAAGTGCGAAGGAAATCTTTATAATTCATAAGTAAGATGAATGTATTTTCATTCCAGTAATTTATTTCTTTTTAATATTATAACGTTTCATTTAAAACTAATTTAAAATAAACATGACTTGTATAATAGTTGCTTATATTCTTTGTCGGAGATGTGGAGCTGCAAATTGTAGCACTGCCTAATAATAATAATAATAATAATAATAATAATAATAATAATAATAATAATAATATATTTATTTATTTAATCTGGCGGAGCTAAGGCCAGTAGGCCTTCTCTTCCGCCCAGCCAGACTCTAATTCTAATTGAATACAATTGCTTACATAGTTATTACATTAATATCTAGACCATAAAACAACATGAAAGTAAATAATGAAAGTTGGATAGTTAATGTTAGTGTGACAATAATAAACATTGGTAAGAAATAGTTATAATAATAATAATAATAATAATAATAATAATAGGAATAATAATAATAATAATAAAGAGATAATTTAGATATTTATCTGTGATATATATATATATAACTATTAAACATTGACAAACCTCAAACAGCTATTATTGTTAACAAGAATTGTTTGAAAAATATTTCGTTAGCCTATTCTTAAATTGGTTTGATGTCTGACAGTCCCTGACATTACTCGGTAGGGAATTCCAAAGCCGAGGAACATCCACAGTGAAAGAAGATGAATATGAGGATGTTCGGTGGGAGGGAATGGATAATATTGAGGAGTGTTGTGATCGTGTGTCTAGGTTATGATGGGTGGATAAATTTTGAAAACGAGACGCAAGATAGACAGGAGTGGAGAAATGCAATATGTGAAAGAGAAGGGAAAGACAGTGGATTTTCCTACGATCTTCTAGACGGAGCCAGGACAACATTTCGAGGGATGGTGTTACGTGATCAGCCCGGCGAATATTGCAGACGAAACGGACGCACATATTATGAACACGTTGTAGTCTCTGCGCCGAAGTAACGCTTAGGTCAGTAAGCAGAATATCACAGTAATCGAAGTGGGGCATCACGAGTGTTTGCACTAACATTTTTTTCATGGAAAAGGGTAGAAAATTCTTCAATCGCCTAAAAGAGTGGATTAATGAGAATACTTTTTTGCAGCTTTCTGGAACTCGAATGTTCAAATTTAAACTTTTATCTGTAGTAATGTCACGAGAGGTCTGAGATCTGCCGATAAATCCACGAGCGAAGCGAGTGGATTTATCTGGGAAATCTCAGACCTCGAGTGACATTTATTAGGACTATTTCGTGAATAAAATAAAAATTTAAATAATATATCCCTAAAATTCGAAAAAAAAAATGTTAATAATTGTATATTAACGAATACTTAACCTATTCAGACATTGTGAAGTTGAAATACTCGTAGATGAATATCGATTATTGCAATAAAGAAATTCGATGTTATTATTCAGTAATGCCAATTGCGAAAAGCGAAATACCGATTTAACATTGTTAATTACATGTACTGCACTTTTCTCTTATTATTATAACATAAATACATTTTCATTATCTGCTGAAATCATAATTTAATTTAACAGTAACAGTGGGGACAGCTATATACCAATGCTTATGTATTCACAGCGAGACATGTTGCTACACAGTGAAGCCATCTCTGTATAGATAGGCCTAATTAAAACACGAATTTTATTACGTCATACGAAAGGCAGTTTGATCAAAGACTTATTACTATGCAAGGTCTTTGAGTTTGATATGCGATGATGTTACATAAATTTGAACGTCTATTAATTGTTTAATTTCAATACAAATGTTATAGGCTACAATTTTATAGGTTACGTTAGGCCTACCTGTGGAAGCAGGACCAATGTCAGCTGTGCCTTGTTTCGACCGTTACTTACAATGAGTGCTACACGAAAGAATTTTTTATAGCTCGACAAACGCATTCTCGCTGTAGTGTGTAACGGAACTAAAGCTGCATCTACGCAGTTCAATATTCCAATCTCGTATGCGTTTAATCTGGGAAGAATAGAATCAAGTTTAAAAGGTACGTTCAATTAAGATGCATGAAGATTTTGTGTCTACATGGTGCGCCGTTTTGAACGTGGTCTTCACTGCGTAAATATATTAATTAATATGAAATATCAATTTTACATTCATTGCTTTAAAGTTGAAAGAAAAGTTTAACCGTGTAGTTGCATCTTAATGTATTCATGATCATCAATTTGCGGGGAAACAGTTGGCGACAACGACTAAACAAAAGAACGATCATGCGATAAATTGATAGCGATAAATCTAGCTGCAGAAATTATCGCAAAGTCTGACTGTGATTGGTTGGAATTCAAAATTTCATTACACTTCATTGGTCGAAAATGGAATGACGTCATATAAACGAAATAGTCCATATAAATACCTAGATGCTTTACTGATTCACTGAACGGAATTTCGGTGCCGTATATTTTAATCGGGGACAAATTTGGTATGGTAATAGTGCTTAACAAACGTGAATGGCCCACAATGATTGACTGTGATTTTTCTGGATTTAGTTTAAGTCGGAATTTCCGTATCCATGTCCAGATTGAGTCCAGATCGTCATTAATTTTAGCTATTGGATTATTTATTTCGTCAGTGTGGAATTTTATGTATATTTGAAGGTCGTCTGCATAGAGATGGTGTCGGCAGTACTCCAGAGATTCTGATATGTCGTTGATATAAATTGTAAATAGTAAAGGGCCTAGGGGCGACACTGTACCTAAATCCTGCCCTGCTTGGTAGTTGACAAAGCATCGTTAAATAACAGAGATGGATAGAAGAACTCCTCTGCACTGCAGTAGGTTTCCCATAAAAGTGAATCTTACAGAATGAACCAGGAAATTAAACCGATATTTTCCTGCTTAGTTGTCTTGTTACTTGACTCGACCAGAAATGCGGTTTGCCTGTGTAACCCGTCGCAGGGTGACGCGCCTTTGACTCGCTGCCCGTCACATTGAGCGCTGCAGGTCTTTGTCTTTGCGCTGCTTGCCGTTAATTCACGTGCCAGTGCTTGATGTGGAGTAAATTTAATTAGAGCTGCGGTCAGAGCTTAGCAGCCACGGATTCAAGCAAGGTAGGACGGAACGCTGGGAGCTGTTAAGAAATAATATGAACCCCCAAGCTTCTGGGTACAACGCCCACAGCAGTACAGAAGTTCATTGCCGGAAATTGGGTTTAAATTCATTGTTCTCACCTGGGATACTAGCGTGGTGGAGTTTTCAGTGATTTCATTTCAATATTATCACACGTTGGCTTTCTACGTCTACATTATGTTACTCCAATAAACAGATACCAGACTAGCAAATGGACACGTGGACACGTGTTTCCTGGCTTCCGTGCTTGGGCTCATTACCTGGTTAGTTTCTTTCCGACGTTTTCCCCAACTGTAAATCGAGTATCAGATAATCCCACAGCAAATCCTAGTACGTACATGTGTCGTCAGATATCATTTTCGCTGTCAAAAATTCAGCAGTTCAGAGCAGAAAATGGTGTAGGGGAGACTGTTGTACCTTTAAACACTTTTCACATTTTATTTATTTTAATTTTAACAAATCAAATTTTTTTAAATAAAAAAACGCTTGAAATAATCATTGAAGATTCCTTTACAACTTCCTGTATGTATTTACCTGTTTTACAGATGGAAAAAAGTAAAATGAAAGGATATGTAATGTGTTCAAAGGTACAACAGGTTCATGTACCTTAGAACATACTGACAATCATATTTAAAATGTATTTGCCATCATAAACCAGAGCAGGCTTCTCTGATTGAGATTTTATTTCCTGGAGAAGCAATAACTGCTTCAACAGCTTTCTTCAAGACATCCGGATCAATTGGGGGCCTCTTAACTCCAGACTTACTTCGTGACATGTTCTTAAAATAAAAGAAAAACAAAAACCGATAGTATCGTGTACTTTGGAACATGTTCCATGGTACAAGATGTTCTGTGTTCAAAGGTACAGGAGGGTGCACTTTTAAACAAATATGGCTCCCAAAACTAGAGATTCGAATAAATCATGGAAATTAAAATATGTTATTACTCACCAGATGATAGGGAACACACCGTACTTGATAGATATTAACAAATACAATCTGGTTTTGTGTTAGAAAAACATACATCAATGAACGACATGTTTACTTTTGCTACTAAAAAAAACTTCTTCGTCCACGAAACTCACACTTTGTAGTAAATCAAACTGAAACTACGACCATAGCTACTTAGCGGCTTTCTCTATAATCTACTTCAGTTTGAGTCCTCTAGGTAGCAACAAAAATAAAAAAAAAAATTAAAAATGTTCAAAGGTACACTATGCTAAAGGTACAACAGTCTCCCCTAAGTCAAAATTTGGTAATGAGGTTTAAAGTAAAAATTATGTAAAGTACAGCGCAAAGTAGCAATTAATATGGCCTTCTTACTATCCACTGACTACTAATAGTTCAAATAAATTGAATATTAATTGCTACTTTGCGCTATATTTTACAGAATGTTTACTTTAACCCTCATTACCCATTTTTACTTACACCACTTCTGCTCTGAACGGCTCAATTCTAAAGCTAGATAGCTAAGTAATCGGTTTAAAATAGTGGACAAGCCGAGAATTGCTGCACGTGTGCGGAAAATAAGGGCGTGAAATGTGAAAGATACTGAAGGAATGAAATTTCAGCTCCTTGTGAACATTATTTTATTTATTTATTTATTTATTTATTTATTCTGGTGTAGTTAAGGCCTTCAGGCCTTCTCTTCCACAACACCAGGAATACAAATACAATAATAGAAATAAACAGAAAAAAATACACTATAAACAAAGTAAAGACACACAAAAAAGTAATGAGAGAGAGAGAAAAAAACTACAAACAAAGTAAAACCACATAAAAATATACACAGGTTGCAGTCACACAAACTTTAGATAAGTGATTAAGTATCATAATTAATTGTATCATAATTAATTAACTAACATAAACAAGAAACTTGCAATTTTAAGCTAGATTAAAAAATAAAAAGAAAACAACACAAATCAATACTTCTAGCAATACCTAAAAACATTAACTAAGACAAAATTTTCCAATTTAATTTTGAATTGTGATAAAGTCCGGCAGTCCTTGACGTCATTAGGTAACGAATTCCAGAGGCGAGGTATTTCTACAGTATAGGAGGATGAGTATAAAGACGTTCTATGATGAGGGATAGAAAGAAGTGCTTGATGTCGGTTTCGAAGAGTTGTAAGAAATTGAAAGCGCGATAACAGATAATTCGGAGTAGAAGTATGCATGATTCTAAACAGAAGAGACAGTGAATGTATTGTTCTTCGTTCATTTAGACGTACCCATTATGTACCGGTATGGCGAAAGAAAATCGATTAAAGTTCGATTGGAATTAATTAAATGCCATTGTTAACGAAGGAAATTAATTAAAATTTCTGCAATGAATGAGAGTAATATCCTTATGGGGTAATGTTGTACTGTTGACAATTAAATTTTTTGATATCGCAAAGTTGACTAGCCTAACTCCATTGTCATTACTAGTTACGTGTAGGCTCTCGTTTTCCAATAGTTGGTTTAAAAATATCCTCCCGTCCTACTTTAGTGTTCAAATCCCCCAATTAAATTTTCATGTGATATCTAGGTAACTGATCAAAAGTGTGTTCCAATTCCTCATAGAAGCTATCCTTTATATGGTCGTCTTTCTCTTCTGTAGGGGCGTGAGCATTTGTAGCTACGATATCGCACCATCTACCCTTAAGTACTAAATACGATAATCTATCACTGATAAATTCGACCATTTTTACTGCTGATTTTATTCTTTTATGAACAAAGAATCCTGTTCCTAATTGGTGATTATCGTTTCCTTCCCCATAATACAACTAGTAATCTCATATGCCGTTCCCATCTAACCTAACCTCTTGTACTCCCACAAAGTCTATTCTATATCTAGCTAGTTCTTTTGCTACTAACGTTACCCCTCCTGTTCTATAAAGACAAGTTACATTCCACATACGAATAGAGATATCTTATGCTAAGTTTTACCGCTTGATGGCAGGAGCATTCCATGCGACACAACAAGTTGTAGGGCTATATTATGTCATATTATGCTACAATTGATTACGTTCTCCAGCTTGTTGGTTTTCTGTGCGTGTAAAAATTGTATTTATAATTATTTTGTATAACCTGGTGTAATTTAATATAATTCAATATTTTCTTACCTCTTAATTTAATTTAATTTAATTTACGATAAATAATAGCGTAAACTAGTATAATATTGAGCGGTTCCCCTTAAGAGATGGGTGGGGAAATCTGCAGTATGCAGAATATAAATAACGAGTAAATTGAATGTTCATCAACCTAAACGAGAACTTTGAGAACGAGGTGCACGAATAAAAAAAAATAGGAACTTTCTCGAAGGTGAATATTGCCTCTTTAATCATTAGTATTGTAAGTACAGTACGCGAAAAACAGGATATGCAGCCACCAATGTGTTTTTTATATGGAATGGACTATCGAGATTGAATTCCTTTAATTTTTTTCTCTAGTTGCAGAAAGATCAAATGCAATGTTTGATAAGGTGATATAATATGATCGCAGTATTATCACGATTATTCCTGTGCTTTGTAGGTTAGAGACATCAGTTTTGAATACTACTATGTAGGATGATTTTGAAAATTTGAAGTGAAAACATGGTTTTAATAATTACGCTACAGCACGTTATAAACAATATTCACGAAATGGATTTCACTATGGATCGTCCTGGATAATAAACATCCCAGTTAATCGAGAGTTTACTTCAGGCCTAAACTTCGGAGACTCTTAGAAGTACTGAATATAATCTAAGCTAACATAGCTTGCTGTCGAGGTTGCATATGTTTTTATTCATTTTTCTTTTCCCTCTTCCAAAATGAAACTGGGGCCAGCAATTCCTTACTTCAAGTAGTTACTTTCGAGGCGGAATTTAATTAGTTAAATTTTTTAAGGTTTAAAGCATATATTCAGAATATTTCGGGACCTGAATGAAGACAGAAGACTTTCCCTGGTTTCTGTATATAGGAACACAACACAAATTTGGCATTTTGAGCTGTTTTTAAGAGCTTTTAATGCACTAATACACTACGTATATCCTCAATGTTTATATACCGGAAAACAAATGCACACTCAAAGCGCATCCCTCAAAGTACACGCGCGCTATCTGTTGGTGCTAGTTCAGGATATCCCGGCTATTCTCATAATCTTATTCCTTTGCTGTGGTCGTCGTGTCAGAGAATCAGTCCTATTCCGAGGCTTATTATATGGATTCGTAACAAGCTGTTTTTTTTTTTACTGTGATGGGTTGTTAGCCCTTCGCCCAACCTCCAAGCTGGGGGACCACCCCTTATCAGTTATCGACGACTGCTTATTCAATATATTCGCAACTACCCTCACATCTGGAGGCCGTATCCTCTATCCGCAACCTGAGGAAAAATTAATAATTAATAATAACTCATTAATAATACGACAAAATATTATTAACCGAGCGAGTTGGCTCAGACGGTATCGTTTGTATGTATGTATGTATGTATGTATGTATGTATGTATGTATGTATGTATGTATGTATGTATGTATGTATGTATGTATGTATGTATGTATGTATGTATGTATGTATGTATGTATGTATTTATTTATTTATTTACACTGCAAGTGGGCAAGCACCCGGTATGTATGTATGTATGTATGTATGTATGTATGTATGTATGTATGTATGTATTTATTTACACTGCAAGTGGGCAAGCACCCGGTATGTATGTATGTATGTATGTATGTATGTATGTATGTATGTATGTATGTATGTATGTATGTATGTATGTATGTATGTATTTATTTACACTGCAAGTGGGCAAGCACCCGGTGGCAGTGGTATATACAATATTAACAATACACAGTTAAAATGATCAGCAATACACAATAAAATTTACAATACATAATACAATTTACAACACATATACAATTTTATACACAATACAATAAGAATACACAATACAATTTAACACAATAATAATAAAACATAAAATAAAACACCTAATTTTACAACACAACCTACATAATTATGTATAGGTCCTACATAACTTTCAATAGTCTTTCACTTTACTCTCATCTCATTCCCTGTAGTGGCACTATGACGCATTTCACTGACACTTTAGCACATTTCACTGACACTCTGTAACACATTTCACTGACACTATAGAACACATTTCATTGACGCTATAAATTATCACTGATCGGAACTGTTCACTGCACTGTAAAACCATAACTTCACTGACTCGCCTCGCTTCACTGATACAACAGTCCAAATAAGTCAAATAATTGCATTCTTATGCATACTTATAAACAGAACTACATTTAAACTAAACATTTCTAGTCTAAGGCCCTCTTACACGCTATTTTTAAATAATTTACAATTCAAACCAAGGAAGTAAACTCGTCAGGCTAGATAAATACATGTCACCTTAAAAAATTAAATGTTGAATGTCACCTTAATTTTAATTTTCACTTTATACACAACTCTTTAAATTATTCTTGAATCTCCTTAAGGAAGGACAGCCCTCAAAGACCGCTGCAGGTAGGTCATTCCAATCATTTATAGTTCTATTTAAAAATGAGAATTTACCTACATCCGTAAAGAATTTACCTACATCCGTTGTACTCGCATTCGAGAGGTCATAGGTTCAAAATTCGTGGCCGACCAATCAGACAATGGTTTTTCGTATTTTCCCGCGGTCGTAAAGGCAAATGTAGGTTTGAAAATTTACGTACCCTGATTCATCACCGCCACAATCACCAATTTCATAAACTTTAATGAAAATCTCGTCAGTTACATGAACACAAGCCATCTACAGCACACGACAATGGAAACAGGAACTCAACTGTAGTAACAACCTCCTGCTCGTATACACGCGATGTGACAATACAGCCCCTACCAAAAGTTTAAGGACACCCCTCCATAAGTGATGCTTCACTCCTGTCCTTATACTTAAGTGATGTTTATGCAGGGACAAAAATCCTGTGTAAAGTGAAGTTTTCACTGCAAAACCCACTCTGTCTTCGAAACTGTGGGTTATACAGTAGCGTGCAAATTAATCCGAACACGACATATTTTTACATTTTCTGTCATTGTTGGCCTCACAGCTGCTCATACCGCTTTAATTGACATCTGTACTACGTGTAATTCCATTGTTGAAGGTCTGTCATTATTTTTTATAATATGTGACATTTTGCCTGTCGTTTTGTACTTATAAGCATTTCAGTTGTGTTGAAGACTTAATACTGCAATCCTGTGTACATTCTGTCGTCTTCACAAATGGATACAACTCCACGAAAATGGTCTAAACTTATAATATTAGCAGATCATTCTTCTATGACACAGAGGCAAATTGCTGCAGAATGTCACATCGGTTTGGCTACTGTTAATTCGATCATAAAACGATACAGGGAGGCTGGATCCATCGCACCCCAGAAAAAAAGGAAACTGTGGCCGGAAAAGGAAGACTTCACCAGCAGATGATCGTTTAATTATCAGGAAAAGTAAATTAAATCCTAGACTAACTGCTGTCGACTTAACCCGCGAGTTAATGGTTACCACTGGGCGAATATTCACGTCACAACAGTGCGGCGTAGGCTTTTGGAAGCTGGACGAAGGGCTCGTAAACCTATTAAGAAGCAACTGCTAACCCCTGTTATGCGCAAAAAACGCTTAATGTGGGCAAAATTACATCAACACTGGACAGTGAATGACTGGAAGAATGTACTTTTTTCCGATGAGTCTCATTTCGAGGTCCACGGCCACCGTGTTTCTTACGTACGGAAAGGATCCGAAAAAGTAACAGCAGCTCATGTCCAACAAGCACCCAAATACCCCCATAAAGTAATGTTTTGGGGTTGCTTTACATATGAAGGGCCTGGAGCATTAATACCTATCAAGGGAATGATGAATTCTGACAAATATATTCACTTATTGGAAACCAGAATCGTACCCCAGCTGCAAAAATCATTTCCGGATGGCAGAGGTGTGTTCCAACAAGACCTGGCACCATGCCATACGTCTCGAAAAACTACAGAATTCTTCAACAAGAAGAATATTCAGGTACTCCCTGGCCAGGCAACTCACCCGACATCAACCCCATTGAGAACTTGTGATCAATTTGCAAAAGAAGAATGCAAAAAATGGATTGTTCTACAAAGGAGAAGATGATTTCTGCCCTCATTGGTGAATGGTTTCGCGATGAAGAAATGAATAATATTTGTGGGAAATTAGTGGAATCCATGCCAAATCGTCTCAGAGCTGTTATTAGGAACAAGGGAGGCCATGTAGATCACTGAGGTATGTCTTAGATCCTTTTTTTTTTATCCCGTTTGAGTGTTTTTGCATAAGTAATTACGTTGTTCGGATTAATTTGCACGCTACTGTGTAACATTTTTTTCTGTTATGAAACTTATTCGAAAATAACATAGCCTATTATGTAGGTAAAAAAATTATTTACTCAAGAATGGATTGACTCAAATCAGTGAATTTTTGGAAGAGTTGGACATGTCTGCAAGACTTCTTATGCAAATATTGCTTTTTGTTGAAAAAAATTGTGACAGTTAATGCAGGCATTGAAATCCAGATTTTTTTTTCCTTTTCCTTTAAGAAATATTGCCATTTCCTAAAGCTCTCTTGAGCTTGAAATTCGCGGCAAATGGATCCAGGACCGCCACTGCCATTTACACCATAACATTGGGAGGTCCACATATATGCAGTAACGACTAGAGCGTATGGCCGCGAAACCAGGTGGCCCGGGTTCGAATCCCGGTCTGGGCAAGTTACCTGGTGGAGGTTTTTTCCGGAGTTTTCCCTCAACCCAATATGAGCAAATGCTGGGTAACTTTCGGTGCTGGACTCCGGGTTCACTTCACCGGCATTATCACCTTCATCTCATTCAGACGCTAAATAACTTGAGATGTTGATACAGTGTCGTAAAATAACCTACTAAAATAAATAAAAAAATGGGAGTGGTAACACTGGTCAATCAGCTTATTGCCTCCATTTTCATAAATCAGTTGTGGAGTTTGATACAATTGTGGAAAGGTTTGATTTATTCCTTGAAAAAAAAAAATAAAAAAAAATAAGTCCTGTGGTCCTCGAGGTCAGCTCTTGTGGTCCTTCAAAAAAGACAGAAAAAAAAAACAAAATTCAAACGAATTGCGTATCATACGATAGTTGAAAATCTCAGAGTTTTTAAATGACACAATCATGGCAATCGCCTTTCATTTTTTCTCCCAGTACTTAAGGTTACACCAATAATAGAACGTGCCAAATTGGATCTTTACTTGTTGAAAATCGAACATGTTTCTGCATTAATTTTTTTTTCTTCTGTTTCTCCAGATAATGATATAAGAAATTTTAGATTCCGCCTGTTTTAAAATCCAGGCGAATCAGATCCAGAAATTCAAATTATAATGCCTTTCTAATTATATATTTTTGCAGCCAATCACAAATAACTTACAACACATTCTGTGCATTATTGATTCATCGCTTGCCTGTTAGCAGTTAGTTGTTTGAAATCCTTCTTATGTGGTACACGCTAGTAGTTGTCTATGTCTCTGTCAAATAGTGCCCATTATACATCTTTGAAAAGAAAGGAACGCTTCATTTAGGCAGTGCTAATACTTCAGAAGCTGTGTGTGTGAAGATATGAATATCAGTGATTCTAGTGCCATTAAAGAAATATTTAGTCCTAGTGGTAGCTGTTCAAAGAAAAATTACTTTCGTAAATATGACAAGAGTTATTTGGAACTTGGATTTACTTGGTGTGGCAATGAGAGTGAACCAAAACCTCGGTGCGTTGTTTGTTACGAAGTGCTTTCAAACGAGTGTATGAAACCCGTGAAATTGAAATGGCACTTAGAAACGAAACACGCAAGTGTAAAAAGTAAACCTGTCGGATTACAGTATTAATTTACAGTAAGTACCAACATTTATTTATTTATTTATTTATTTTTGAATTAACAGTTAAAAATTATCCAAACTCTAATCGACTTAAATTATTAAAAAAAACCTAAAATGAATTTTCTTCTACTAACATTAACTTAATTAGTTAATACTAATATAAAATTAATTGAAATAAATTAATTCTATTTTAAAATATAAGTCCTACTGGCACTAAAATCTGCTACAAAAACGATAAATTTGCTGTCGAAAGGAATAAGAATACTATGTTCCAACCACGAGAAAGTCTTTGCGGAATGAAAAGCAGCGGGGTAATGCTGTGAATGAATGTTGATGTTATAAGATGTCATAAGGTCACACACGTGGGTACTCGTATCTCTATTGGCTCGCTGTCACAGCACAAACAATAACATTGATACACACATACTTATACTACCCTAGTTACAAAATTAGATCACGGTTAATCTCCTGGTCTTTTAATCCCTCCATACAGGAAATAACATATGCAGGAGAGCGCATGGTTTTTAAACTGACGTTATAACGATAATATTATCTATCTACTTCGCTCCAATAGATGACGCAATAGCAAGCACATTCCTTTCGCGGTTGATCTCCTGGTTGGAGAACAGTAAAGTGGTCCGCAGAACTGTTCTGACTTAAAAAAGTGGTACTCGCTTCAAAAACGTTTGAGAAACGCTGCTCTAAGTCAACCCATTCTGGAGTAATTATTTTTTTTTCCCTATAAAATATGTAATTTTTCAATAAGTTTCATAACTGAGAAATTGTTATACAATACACAGTTTGAAAGATAGACAGATTGGGTTTCCAGTAAAAGTTTCACTTTTCACAGGCATTTGGGCCCCTGTATAAACATCAGGGGATTTCACATAAGTAAGAATGGGAGTAAAACATCACTTATGGAGGGTGTCCTTGAACTTTTGGAAGGGCCTGTAGATGTTATAGCATGTATTAATAAACTTACAAATATATTTTCCCTCTAGCAAACACAATATCGTTTTGCACAATGTTGTTATACCTGATCTAAAATGTTTGATTTCCTGTAAACTTTTCATTGAGGAGAACGCCTCAATTACATTCTTGCCATTAAAAATCTAATTTTCATGATTCCTTGTCGCATAAAGAAAGCCACGTTACAACCTACTGAGCTAACAAGACGCACAAATAACTAGGGTCCCATGCCTTTATGCATGACAGAATTACAAGGTTACACAATTCTCTGTTGATGTATCTCGACATGCAACTTTAATTCAATTACCATTCTTCGTTATGTAAAGGCTGCTTGTTTGTCACAATACCAACAAAAGACGGCACAAAGAATATGTGCGTCTATTTTTTTAATTTCGTTTGCTTCCCACAGATTATCTTCAAGTTGGTTTTATTTAACACGGCGAAAAGTGTTATTTAAAAAGGTGTAATTAATATTTTAACTGACATTCTAGTGCAACTTCTGGTTAAACGTTTCTCAATTCCACCCAATTTAATTATAAGGCAAATTACCTTTCATCTCGTTTCTCTTATCCATACTCTAACCACGACGTAAATACCAGATCACTTATCTGTGGCACGCTAAGTATACCTCTTCATAGAACATCTTGTTATTCATCATCTTTTACAATATCCACCTCGCGTCAATGGAATTCCTTGTCACAAAGTATTAGGGGCTGCAAGACAATAAACACTTTTAAGAACAGCTTAAAAGATAACCTTATTAGCATTCCACTCCAATCATACTGATTTAAAATATTACTGACCACATTGTTACTTCATTCTTTAGACATCATCCTGATAGTGCTGTATTTTCAAAATTGTCTCATAATAATCTCTTTCTATTATCTAATATTATTTGAAATGTATTAACATTCTATGTATTTTAGCTTAATTCTGCTACACAGTTTATTTCAGTGTTTAATTAATACTGTAGTTCATAGTATTTTGTTGTTTAATTCGTAAATAACTCTTGTACACATGTAACTCTCACCTAAATCAAATTGTTGAATTCTTTGTAAGTTCATGCATATGTATGTATACTTTTTGCTGGTTGAACGGAAGAGAAGGCCTTACGGCCTTAACTCTGCCAGCTAAAATAAATTATTATTATTATTATTATTATTATTATTATTATTATTATTATTATTATTATTATTATTATTATTATTTTAAAATGAAACTGTAGCCTGTAATTCCTTGCTTGAAGTAGTTCTTTTTGTTTCATAGCTAGCACTTTCGAGGCGCAATTTAATTAGTTACACTTTTTAAAGTTGAAAGCAATATATTCATGAACTTTCGGGATCTGATTGAAGGCAGAAAGCTTTCCCTGGTTTATATATATATAGGAACACTACAACATTTGACATTTTCAGTTGTTTTTAAGAGTGTTTAGTATACTAATACACTACGTAAATTCTCAGTGGTTATATATTGGAAGACAAATGCACACGCAAAGCGCATCCCACAAAGTACACGCGCGCTATCGGTTGGTGCTAGCTCAGGATATCCCTATTAGACAATTAGATTAACAGGCTGAGTAGTTTGGCAACATCGCATTGCGGTCGTCACCTTCTCAACCCTCTTCCGGTGGCAATGATCTCAGTATCGCTGACCGGGAATGTAAACAAACTTCACTAGCACGTCATTAACTCTTTTACGGGATCACAGAGGTCACTCACGACGCGAGGACTGTACTCACTCATAGAACAGTACACGTGGAAGAAAATCGTGTGGCAAAACACACGGTATGCGCTGGATGTGATATTAACGTCGTAATTGTTCTCTAAATGTTCTTAGATATTTCAATCTCATGACTAGGTCTAGGATTTTCATCATTTAGTACATATATTTTTTTCTTGAGATCAATGAATTGCTAAAATATACAGAAATCCAACAATGAAAATATTAATTAAATTAAGGTATACTGAGCATCAGAGGTCTGCATCGGACGTTTTCGCTCGAGCGCCAAGTAGTTCATAGCATAATCCGATAGGTAGCGCACATGATGATGGTTAAAATTGTCACGAGCGATAAATCCGAGCGTTAGACATTCGTTCTTGTTACAGTGATGAACTGTGTAGTAACATCATAGATGTTTATCATTTCAAAACTTTGCAGTGTTTAACTAACCTCTCCATAGTACAACTACAAAACTTGCTTTAAACTGTAATATAAATGTTGTAGGTAAATGTTCCCCCCTCCCACACAGGAGTGATTTTGTTTTTGCCACATCTGATAGATGTTATTGGATGTAAATGTAATTATTATAAACGGAGAACACAATCACGATAATGCAAGAACTGTATAAAGTTTTCTAGTAGTAATAATAATAATAATAACAATAATAATAATCTCTAATAATTAGTGTATCAATCTTTGCGTCTGTAACAGTTGTGCAGCATGATTATTCGTTTTATTATATTTTCTGTGACGTTATCTCTGTACTAATATTGTTATTAATCTACTGCTATATCAATAATATTTTGTAAAACGTTTCTAAATTGTCGTAGTATATAGGCGGAACATTATGTATGGATCTATCATATTATATATGTGGTAAATCAAATATTGAATAATTATTAATTAGCAATAATAACTGTATATCGAAGTTTTTCATACTATTTTATTTATAACTTCATGTTCCTGTTTTGGTACGTTCCATTGACTGTTCCATTAAACGTTTGTCATAAACGCAGAAAATAAAGCCTTATTTTTACCGTGTGAGTAAAACATATGTGTATCTTATCTGTCGCCTTCCATACAAGATAAGACACGTCGGTGAGATGACCTTGTACTGTGCTTCTATTTATTACGAGCATATGACGACCGATCGTATCTCACTCGAGGGTGCGACACTCGACCGAGTTTAAGCGAGCGATTTAACTCCAATGCAGCACTCTGTTTTGCATATTTGACAATTGTAGAATTGACATTTTATGATGTTTTGGTCATATTCAGCATATTTTTTACCCTTTGAAGGTTTTTATACTCTTCAATGTTGGTTTAATTCGTTCTTTAAATTTATTAGAAATCATCATCATCATCTTTATCGCGGCATAATCTTTGTGGCTCGTTCCGTCTTCAAGAAAACTGATCCGACCATCTCATCCGTGGCCTGCCGACATTTCTTCTGCCTACAGGTTTATACTTATTCATTATTTCAGGTATACGATCTTCATCCATTCTTTGTATATGATCTTGCCATCTTTGTCTGTATTCAATGATTGTTTCATTTAGACTCTGAATTTGCAATTCTTTTCTAATATCTTCATTTCTCTTTTTATCTATGAGTCTATAACCTTCCACCTGTCTCAAAAATTTCATCTCAGCAGCCTCTATTTTCTTCTGTTGTGAGATAGTCAAGACCCAACTTTCACACCCATAAAGCAAGGTTAGGATCGCCATTACTTTGTAAAGTTTTAACAGTGTTGCTCTATTGCAATTTTTAAAAGTTCTTTTTATTGTACCACATAGTGTTTGGAATTTGTTTAATTTATTTTGCACATCTCTATTGTCGGTATATGACACAATGTAACCAAGATAATTAAAATCACTCTGTTGTTGGATGGGCTTAATATTTATGCAAATTTTTGCTCTTAACAGATCTCTTCCTTTAAGAGCCATTATTTTCGCTTTTTCATATGAGATTTGAAGATTATATTCACTTTTAATATAATTTAATTCATGTATGGCTCTTTGTAAATTATCTTCCGAATCTGCAATTAAGATCTGGTCGTCAGCAAACATTGTATCAATGTTTCTCCCTTTTATTTTAAAATGTGTTTTAAGCATAGTCTGCCATCGTACAACTGCGTCATTTATATATATATATATATATATATATATATATATATATATATATATTAAATAGGATAGGCGATAATGGACACCCCTGTCGTACTCCTAAATTAATCTCTATTAAATTATCCTCTTCTATGGATTTCTCCAATTTAAACTTCGTATTTGTATACATACTTTGTATTACTCTTATAAGATGTTGAGGAAAACCGTTTTTAATCATTACTTCCATAGCAAATTTCTTTTAACTTTATCAAAAGCATTTACATAATCTATAAAAGCTATTAGAGTTGGTAGGTTATATTCTCGTCAATTTCTTAGAAATATGTTCTGTAATTTTCCAGTAGTAAAATTTTAATATTTCCTTCCTCCCCTATTCTGTGAAATGTGCACAATAGATTTGACCCTAAATGATCACGAGTTACGAGAAATATTTTCATATTGTTTTCATACAAGAACAGAGATGGGTTTCTAGGCATCTCACTTGAAGAAACTGGATGTGGAAGTAGGGGAAACCATTTTCTTGACAGATTTTTTAAGTAGGAGGGGATGTGTGCGTGTAAGGGACGGAAAAAGAGGTAGAAGAGTAGTTTTCTTTTGTTACTGCAGCTAGGACAATGAAACGTTTCTATGTACAAAGTTTTTAACTGAAAATAGATCATTATTTTCATTTAAAAATTTGCACAAAGTATGCAGGTTTCATAATATAGACACAATGAAAGTTTATGAACTTAAGTTAGCATTTTCTGTTTTGAATAAAATTCATATGCCTAGACCTTTTTTAAATTTCAAATTTTCTTTTCTGGTTATTCTTTGTATAGTTCTCAAATGAAAATAATGGAATTAAAATTTAAAAAATTTTCGTTTGTGTTATGGTGCAAAGTAACTCCAATTTAGCCTCAGATTCACCTTGATTATAAAATTATTCTGTAACACCATTTGCCGACAAAACAGCTGCACAAACGAAGCTAGAATGTCTAAATGAATGAATAAGGAACAGATACACGTATAACTTAACTTGAGATTGTGAACACCATCTGTGATGAAAGGTAATTAATTTGATTTATATTTCAATCAAATTATGCACACGTTCTGTTGTTAAGGTATAGAAATACCATAAACAAATTCTATGACCACGAACTTTGGAAATATGCTGTACACATATACCATCTATTGGTGGAAGTGATGGACAGATGAATTTGGTTCACTAAACACCCTAGACCTATATAAAAAAAATTTCATAGATTGTGGAAAGTTACCCCTGCAGGTGCAAAGTTATCCCATTTTACGGTATGCTAGTGAGCGAAAATTTATATATGTTCATTTTGTATTATGACTATTAGACTTTTACTACGTCATACTACTTTTGACCAATAAAACGGTACGAAAGGACGTCTTTCAACCAATCATGGCTGCTTAACTCACAATTTTATCGCGTCCCTAGCATTTGTTTAATTTTATCGCGTCCCTACTATTTGTTTATTTTTATCACTAACCTAGTACTTGTTTCTTTGTTTGCCAACATTTCAAACTGCACTGATCTGGACATCGAAAAGCAGAAAATTACAAACCACTCCAGTCGATGCACAGCAGTTTCAAATATGACTCACATTGGCATTCAAGAACAAGAATTCATAAAGATCACTGGTCATACCTATACATCTTCCCTGAAATCCTATTTACAAATAAATGAAGAGCACCATTCGGAAATCCTGAATAAGTTGAGGAATACACCATGTACATCAACGAGTTCCACTTCTTTTACGCACACGTCTAATATAACATCAACTGAACCACCAACCACTAAAACATTCAAATTTGAAAATTGTACTTTCAATAATTGTTCCTTTTAAAATTATTAACGTTTATTTTTTATTTCATCGTCGTCAATTAAAACTTTTCTAACACTTGTGTACAGTATATTAGTTAGGTTATGTTATAGCTTCTGCTATATGATATTATGGATAGTCACGTATCAGAGATTGTTTAATATTAAGATTTATTGAAAATCATCTGTCAAGTGACGTTGATTACTGGGATTCGGATAATTGAAGTGGAATGGAACTGTTTTAATAATAAAAATGAAACTGAATCAACAAAGCCTTCCTGACTAGTAACATTGCCATCGTGTATAGATCGAGAACTTCTCGACGAGAAGGCATTGGTCACTAC
>NC_091129.1:5799202-5921702 GCF_040183065.1 Periplaneta americana | reverse complement strand
AAGAATGCTTAAATGCTCCTAGCTATGTAGGTCTGTTCAACGGATTCCTAGTCATTCCAAAATTGTCTTAGATTCAAGCCTTATTTATACATAGTTCCGACTTACGAGTAATTCAGATAATTTCCCTTCAGATATGTATAACCCAGATTTTACTGAAATTATAATCTTATTTCCACAGATGTTGCTGAGAAAAGAATGATAGTTGCAAAAAACAACATAAAAGTTTCTCCAATACAGAAATGTAATACATAAATGGGAAAAGAAAGACTCGGGGGAATGTAATAAGATAAATAAAAGTCACATGGCTCGATCTCTTCCAGAACGGTGCACAATGGAAAACATGTGTGATGTCTGCAGGAGATATTCCAGACACAAGAACACATTACAGAAAATGACACTCTGAACATAAGCCATATCAAGCTAAGCGATGTCCACTCAGAAAGCGAATAATATAAGAGTGTTCATTTATTAATTCATGGATAATGGAATTCGTGTGACGGACTTCATAGTGCGTGACGAGAGAACTGAAATAAACTTCAGAAAACACTCTATATCAATTTGTTGACATGTTTGAGGAGACGATTCCTGTCAGCTGGAAATTGTTATCGACGCCAGTTGAAAAGATAAAGGAAGAGTAATTTATTAATTTATTATGACTTGGAGCAAAGCACATAAGACTGGATTCCCATAACAGCACATTCTCCACGCGAACATAAATTATTAATTTAACTTTTGATAGTGTAATTTGGCAGCACATGTCCTCCTTCCCTTAACTTTTGGAACAGTCGTGGAAAAATGATATGGGCAGGATATCTCCTACGTGGGTACTTGTCCCGATACAATCTGTGAGCTTGTCTACTGTTCCCATTGGCTCATCCGTGTTCGAAAATCAGGTCTGCTTATTCCGCTCTCGTGTACTCCTCCATTTCACTAGGACTGATCGACTGGACACTGCAACTTGTACACATACACTGCTGTCTACAGACGTGCATATCAGAACCGACCATGTCCGTTACACATTACGCTATCTGCATTGCTTTAGTGTAGTTTCCTGTCCCCATCTCTCAGACAGCGCACTGAATGGAATACTGTAAGTAGACAACGTAAACAACGTCAGATGAATACAGTATGTGTAAGATGTACAGATAAATATACATAAATAATGTGTACAGAGGAATAAAATTATTTTATTTCCACAGAACTATTGTTACTTGTTACTTTCGACTCGGTCATTTCCGGACCAGGGTTCCTTATCTCAAATTGATACATGTGCCCTTCGCCATCATCCCTGAAAGTTTGTAACACCAATTCGGAAACACCCTGTATAGAAGTCTACAATCAAAATATGCAATATGCAGAAATTTCCAGAAGTCATAATATCCAATATATGACATGCACAGAGATGATGATTCAACTTTCTTTTCGGAGAGCTATACCGCCAAGATTCACACTTCCTATGAAATTGTATTGCAAGACTACAAACGATTAGGGAAAACACGGAAATTTTACTTGAAGCAAGTAAAGCGATCGGTTTGGAAGTAAATCCCGAAAAGACAAAGTATATGATTGTCTCGTGACTAGAATATTGAATGAAATGGAAATATAAAAATAGGAGATTTATCCTTCGAAGAGGTGGAAAAATTCAAATATCTTGGAGCAACAGTAACAAATATAAATGACACTCGGGAGGAAATTAAACGCAGAATAAATATGGGAAATGCCTGTTATTATTCGGTTGAGAAGCTTTTATCATCCAGTCTGCTGTCAAAAAATCTGAAAGTTAGAATTTATAAAACAGTTATATTACCGGTTCTTCTGTATGGTTGTGAAACTTGGACTCTCACAGGAACATCGGTTAAGGGTGTTTGAGAATAAGGTTCTTAGGAAAATATTTGGGGCTAAGCGGGATGAAGTTACAGGAGAATGGAGAAAGTTACACAACACAGAACTGCACGCATTGTATTCTTCACCTGACATAATTAGGAACTTAAAATCCAGATGTTTGAGATGGACAGAGCATGTCGCACGTATGGGCGAATCCAGAAATGCATATAGAGTGTTAGTTGGGAGACCGGAGGGAAAAAGACCATTGGGGAGGCCGAGACGTAGATGGGAGGATAATGTTAAGAATGGATTTGAGGGAGGTGGGGTATGATGATAGAGACTGGATTAATCTTGCACAGGATAGGGACCGATGGCGGGCTTATGTGAGGGCGGCAATGAACTTCGGGTTCCTTAAAAGCCATTTGTAAGGAAGTAAGTAAGTCATAGATCCAATAATGTAGTGAAAGGTGTCGAATTTAAATTAAAATATTGGTATGTAGACATTACATCAGTGTTTGAAGATTTATAGAATATATAAAACAAGAACAGAACGAGACAGAGGATGTCATTTAATCCAAGTTTACAGGGCAGAATAATGCCATAGTTCACACTGCTCATGCGTCAATGACCGGCATTCAGGAAGTGTTTGATGATAGGGTAGTAAATCATGGATTATGGCCATCTCGATCACCAGATTTAAATCCCTGCGATTTTTATTTATGGCGCACACTGAAAAATAAAGTTTATGCGAATAACCCACAGTCACTTGAGGAACTCAAAATATCCGGCGCGAAATTCGAGGAATTTCGGAGAACGAACTGCAACGAGTTGCTGGACATGTTTTCAGGAGATGTGCAGCCTGCCAGATATCACAAGGACGTCATTTCGAACATGAATTGTGAATTCGGTGAAACACAGACGTTAGGTCCTTTTTATAATGTCCACAATTTTAATGTCCATTTTATTATATCCATTAAATTTAAGTCCATTACACTATGTCTATAAATATATGTCCAATGAAGTATATGTCCACTTTATTTTAGTCCAATTGCACAAATTTTATGTCCACATTTTTACGTCCAGTACATGATTGTACAATACGTTATGTCCATGTACAAATTGACTTCAATTCACTACTCAATCTCTTCTGCCTGTTCATCTTCACACAGCTTCAGATGATAACTAATAGCTTTGAGGTAAGTTCTGATGTGTCCTTCTTCGTTGTAGTGGTTGTAATTCCGAACAATCTCTGCTACTCGACTTAAATTTTGTAAGGAGATCTTTTAATAGAGTGTCGCACATTCAAATGCCCGCCAAGCAATTGGATTATTGTAATTTCATTATTCCTTTCGTTTTTCTAGATAAATTCTATGAATTTCCATACCGATGCGTGATATGTGACGATGTGTTTCTGAAAGCTCTTATGTCAGCCCTCGACTATGTTAGTTGTTCGATGTTGTCCTGCCAGAACCTGATTATAAGTGTTCCATATTTCAGGTGCGAATCTAGGTGGCATTGCTCTTCTTCTTCCTCGAGCAGGTGTTCCTCGGATGTAAGTTCTTTCCATGTACAATGCTAAATTCATTACGTTACGCTCATATTATCTGTAAGGGTATTAAAAACAGCCTGAACATCTTCCAGTGGTACAAAATAATTGACATGAAAGTGGACTTAAATAAAAGTAGACATAACATCATGGACCCTAAAAAATGGACGCACATAAAATGTGGACATAAATGAAAGTGGATAAAAATATTAGAGGTCATAAGTCATATGGATATGGTTTCAATGGACTTATCGTCTTGGAAGCAAATTCGGTAAGTACATCATTACGCAATACTAACCGCAAAAGCGAGGAACGAATCCCCCGCATATGGTAGCGTCGTTACGCATGAATCTGTCGCCGTGAGTGCGGTTAGGAGTCTAGCTCTGGCTGGTTCACTCTGTAGTTAAGCAATAAGATTGTATAAAAGTGGAACTTTCGTCTCACCATTATCTCAAAATCAAAATCGGGAATTTGGACTTAATTCCTTCTGACTTCTAAGGTAAACCTAAAATGTTTCATCTTTTGTAAAATCAGATTTAAGATTTTGTAGTCTTTGTTCCAGAGAACTCAACAACATCTATCTGTATATATATATATATATATATATATATATATATATATATATATATATATATATATATATATATATATAATTTGAACTGGTAATGGAAATTACGGGAAAACGGCTGAACGGATTTCAATAAATGACCCCTCATTTTGAAGCTTGGAACTCAAAGTTTTTCGGAAAAATAGTAGTTTTCAGTGAAATGTCAATTTTTAAACATAATTTTCCTATTTCCCAAAGTCCATCCGTCGTCAGTTTTGCGAACTAGCTAATAGCATTCACGGCCGACTTGATATTCCCTTCGCTTTTTTGTAAAGGAGAAGCGAAGCGAGCATCAAGTTGGCCGTGTTGCATTTCAGAATAAAACAAAACACATACTACAGTAAACAATATTACACGAAGGCCATGATCTGCAAGAATGCTGACATATTTAGAGCTCAAATTAAATTGGTTATTAAAAACTTAACTTACTAAAAATAATTTACAGGTTCGATTCTGTGGTGTGTAATTTTCTGGGTACAGCTGTGTATTGGATATTAAAAACTACAAAACTTGAGGTGGTGTGATGACATTATTACCATTACAAATGAAATATTATTGTAGTTAATGCCATGATGTGACTATTTTTCATTAATTATACATATTAATGCTATATTGATGATATGAAAGTGAAACGTTTTGGGGTTATATAAGTAGATGTAGAAAATAACTTAAATTAGATTTTGATTTCTGTATTTCACTGAGTGGCGGCTATATAGTTTATATAGTATATGTTACTGAAAGCTGTAAAACTTACGTAAGATAATATTATTAAAAATAAAATACTTTCATAATTATTAATGAATTGGGGTTGGGTCTTTTTCATATATTTAATGGCGGTGTGGTGTAGATATTTATATGCGTGGTTCTCTTCAGTATTGGCTCAAGAGAGAGTATCTTTCATTATTATGGAAACAAATAACTTTCAGAATGTCTGGTATTCTTCATTGAAAATAAATCTGAAAAATGTTTATTTGAACGTCTAATGAACTTAGTTTGCAGCATTTGCTGCACTAGCCACTAGTAATATATAATTTGAAATGGTAATGGATATTACGGGAAGAAGACTGAACGAATTTTAATAAATGATCCCTCATTTTGAAGCTTGAAAACCAAAGTTTTTCAGAAAAACTGTAGTTTTTAATGAAATGTCTTTCCCTTCATCATTTTCCTCTTTTCCAAAATCCATCTTTCATCAGTTTTTGAAACTAATAAATTGCATTTCAGAATAAAAAAAACACACACTACAATAAACAATAGATTATTACACGAAGACCATGACCTACAGGATTGCCGACACAGAGTTAAGATGGCTCAGATTCTTTCACATCATAATGCCAATACGTCGATCTTCATTTGTGTGAATTTTTGATAACGTATTCTTTGGTCTGAATTTGTCCGAGTACAGCTGTGTATTGCATATTAAGAACTACAAAACTTAAGAATGTTTGATGACATTATTACCATTAAAATTGAATTATTATTATTATAGTTAATGCAACACATAATGCTATACTGATATATGAAAGTGAAACCTTTTGGGGCTTTATGTAATTAGACGCAGAGAAAGAATATTTTATATTAGTTCTTCATTTCTATAATTTACTGAGTAACGGCTATAGGCATATATACACTTATGTTACTGAAAACTATAAAACTTACATAAGGTAACAATATTGTTATTAAAAGTGAAATACTTTTACAATTATTAAACAAGTAGTGTGGGTCCTTTTCATATATGTAATGGCAGTGTGATATAGATTTTTATATGTCTGATTCTATAACTTTCCTTGGTAGTAAATGAGTCATGCTTCCTATTTTAGCTGCGTCTTTAAACTACATCAAAATTAACTTCATATTTCTTTGCTTTAATCGATTAGATTTGTGATCGCTGCCAAGCATATTTTGTTGTAGGGAAAATAGCATGCCATTTCACTTCTTGCTACCGTGATGAGTAAGTTTATTACCCGCAACCAGCAACGAATAAAAGAGTGAAACTGCTAACGATTTACGATGGACAATTTTATTTAGGGCGCATATAAGATTCTACAACTCTGACATATCATTCGCCTCATTTTCCGCATCTCAGCAATAGATTCCTCATTACAGCCGATATTATAGAAAATATACAGGATAACAGTCATTGTTACACAAATTAATCCAGTTGTATTTGGTAGATCAGTATTGTCTGGAGGAAGCGCAAAAATTACAGTTCTTAAGAAAAGACCAAAAGGTATTATTTACTGATAAAATAAGAGGCCTACAAGAATTTGTAGTCTTTTGATCACTTAGTTTGCAGTATTTGCTGCACAAGCCAGTAGTTATTATATGTAATAATGCACTATTTGTGTCTCACCGACGTAATCACTTCCCATTTCTTGAGTGTCGTCAGTGATAGCTTATTGGTGATTCCAATAGATACGTTTGCGAGGTCCAAGACGTATATGTAAGCCACGTGGTAATCTTCGCCTCGAGTCAAGTCGGAGAACATGCCGGCCACTCTGCACAAGTCCACGAGTTCGAGTTTCGAGAAGTCAGTGTCGAAGAATCCGCATACACAAACTCTGTTGAATTCAGGAGTCAGGATCGGCATTGGAAATGAATATCTGCAACATATTCAATAAATTAACTAGAGCTGGGGACGGAGCGAGTACAACTGTTGAGTTACTCTGTTCTATCGGTTTATGTGCTTGGCAGCGGAGCACCGGAATTACTCGGTTAACCGTAGCCGTTACCGTTCAGTTCAAACGTTCAGACAGAGTTCACGTGTTTTACTTAATTCTAGCAGACAACAACGTAGGTACTGTTGTATTTCAATATTTTCTGCTGCAGGACAAATTATTTCCTTATCCCCAAGGCGGGCTCAAAGGCCTCTAGTATTGAAGAGGAGTTCATCCTATTATATGACCTGTCAAGTGGACCTAATGAACACTGACAGTCTGTACATAATAATAATAATAATAATAATAATAATAATAATAATAATAATAATAATAATAATAATAATAATAATTAGACTTCGTGGAATTGCCACGAGAATCGCAAGGTTTACTGCGCACGCGGTATAGACTGTATGAGAAGGGGACATGCAAAGATGGAGTATGCCTCTAATGTAAACACTGAGCATTATACTGCGGTTACAATAAAACGTGCATCCTGCATTCAAGAAATATAATGAATGATCGCTGAAGTAGGAAACTCTAAACATGTAAATACACAATTATTTTATAGTGAGATATATTAACTCTTAAGTTTTAATGTAATACTCTCACATCATCCTTGAATATGTGCATCGCAGTGAAGAGTTATGTACATTTTGAGCGACTGCAAAGTATCCTCCTCCGTTGGTCACTTAGTTTTTATTTTGGAAAAATGTACGTTCAACATCACACGATGTAATACGTACATATTTGAAGAACGGAAAGTCACAACTTTTTAGTACAACAACTTCAGACGTCTTGTCGTTACCTGATAGCACATCATTTATAATACGAAGTTGTGAATAGGCAGAATTTTTAAGTGAATTGTTATTTTGGATAACGGTTTGTGATACTTTATACACTATTTTAAGGGCTTCTGAAAGTTGTAGTTTAGACGATTCTAACAGGGTGATGCTTTTGGACACGATTTTAAAATTAGAATCAATGAACAGAATATCTTCCAATAGCTGTTCAGAAGGCAATGATTTTACAGCTGTAACAGCGGAACTGTCTGTGCTATCCAATGCATCAATTACTTCCATTACTGTATTTTGCCGTAATACTCTGCATAATAATTAACAGCGTCCAACCACATTCACCAACGGGTCAAGACTGTCTGCGGGGCTAAGGGTATTCCAAGGGTAATTGTTTGGAACAGCAACACTCATTGTAGTATGTTTGATTGAATTCTTGTCTGCACTGAACAAATGTTAAGCTTTGACTATTCCAACCACAGTAATGCAAAAACAAGTGCTTACATAGGTATACATTAGGTGTAGCTGCTCTATCTATTCGGACCGGTCACAACTCTTAACATGAACTGCTTATACTACGAGACCGGGCGGTCGCTCACCTCTTCTATACTACCGTACATCGGCAACCTGATTGCATGCTGCGTGTGGCAATTCAGCGAAGTCTACTTATCATATATTTCACTCCAATCATACTGATTTCAAATATCACTGACTACATTGTTACTTTTTTCTTTAGACATCATCCTGATTGTGCTGTAATTTAATTTTCTCATAATAATCTGTTTCTATTATCTAATATTATTTAAAATATATTAACATTCTATGTATTTTAGTTTAATTCTGCTTCACAGTTTATTTCAGTGTTTAATTAATAGTTCATAGTATTTTGTTGTTCAATTTGTAATTGACTCTTGTATACATGTAACTCTCATCTAAATCAAATTGTTGAATTCTTTGTAAGTGCATGCATATGTATATACACTTTTTGCTGGTTGAGTGGAAGAGAAGGCCTTACGGCCTTAACTCTGCCAGCTAAAATAAATCATTATTATTATTATTATTATTATTATTATTATTATTATTATTATTATTATTATTATTATTATTATTATATTTAAAACGAAATCTGACTTACGCTATTTTAGTAACATTTTGAAACCAGCGAGATTTTGGGTCCCTGTTTGTAAAGAATTCCGGTGTAAAATTCTTCAAAGAAAAATACATATCCAAGGACACTTTCGTTCTTTCTAAGCTGTTCTTGCAGGCGATAATCCAACATTCCATTCTTTCGTCATCTGTAAGAGGAAATAAACCAGAATTGTTATAATAATAATAATAATAATAATAATAATAATAATAATAATAATAATAATAATAATAATAATAATAATAATAATAATAATAAAACCACTGCATCAAGTATTCCGAAAAATAACAATAGAGGTAATATTTACATTCTACAAATATAACCTACTGGACACTAAACTCAGGTCACTGCAATTCTGATAGCAATCCTTTAACTTGCGAAGTACCTAGTATGGTAGGGGATGGAGGGAGAAGATAGGTTTTAGTCTGAGATGAACTTCCGTGTCGATAAATTCGTAACAGACTTTTTTTCTGATGGCTCATAATTTCTCCGATATGAATTGTGCGATGTAAAAAACAAAATTATTTCTGAAGACAAATTTTACATTTTATTTTCCACTGCTCTCATGCCACCGTGATCATCATTGGCATTATCACCATAACCAAAATCAAAATAATTATCAGTGACCATCTTGAGTAAAGACAAAAATTTTATTATAACAACTATAAGGTTTAAATAAATGTTATGACATTTCTTTCCTCCAAATCTGATTGGTCAACCAGTCTCTTCCTCGTGCAGTCTTTCTCTCTCCACCATGTCCGTCTAAAATTATAGAGAGAACTCGCTGGGACATACTTCAACTTCACGCATGTGTTAAAATAGAGATTTCAGAGTAAGCCTTTCCGAAATTATATTTAGATATGTGTCGTAGGTTCCGTGTTTTATTCTTACCAGTACGTCTGTATGTGACAATGTTAATTAAAATTAAACATTGAGATTCAAGTTCCATCTCTGTTATATGTAGGATATACTCGATGATTCAGTAAAGCGTGCAGAAATTAAACAAGGAATAAGGGATTTCTACTGAACATATTGAGATTGGGTAAATGGGGGCTGCGAAGCGGGATTAAGATATAAATAATTATTATTTGAATAATCACGTCTGTAATTAGCGATTACTGATTTCCACATCATTTACATTTATTATTTATACTAGCCGTACCCGTGCGCTCCGCTGCACCTGTTACAAATAAATATAAAGTAATTACATAATTAAAATAGGACGTTTGATCCAGGGAACAACTTTTACAACAGCGAAAGATAATCTGCTTCGCTCATTACCCAATTTTTTTTGCATTTCATTTATTGCATATATATTTTATGTATTTTAACACGATTCAATTGAGCATAGTTAAAATTTGAATTATAAAATAATGGATTGCTAAGCTAACGTATTATTACTGCATACTAAATCAATACACTCTCGTTGTTCGTTAATTCTCTGAGATTAAAATGAGTGTACATAAATATTATTTTAAGAAATACAGAAAACGAATGTACAAAATAGCCAATCAAATTTTCTGTGCATAAGAAGCTATTTTAATCTTACCTGTCCTCGATTTACTCAGACGTTACTGTAATAACATTATAGCATTATGTCCATCTAGAGAAACTACACTTTCCAATGGTGAAATAATAATAATTAATTATACAAATCGGTTAATTTAGCTTCTGATATGACTTCATATAAACACAGAAACATTCTCTGTAGGCTACGTTTAATAGTTTTTGATTGTTGATTGTTGATGTCCATGCCCCTGTTTCGATTGTTGTTGTCCAAGGCCCCTTATAGACGAAGTCATTTGTTCTTAATTCTTTGCACCGTCTTAGATGGCGTTATTTTAATTTTAAAACTCATTTATCTCATTAAATATCAGTCCTGTCAAAATTTTGTAAAGAATAAAACTTATCGAAAATAATTTTTAAAGAAACGTTTGATATGTAACATTTTTCACAGAAATCAATAATAAGCGAAATATTTCTTTTTATTTAATTCAGGCCCCCTAATAACCCCCCTTTTAAATAAAGTATTTAGAATGCCATATAGCCTAAAATCTAAGATACAACGAACTTAATTTATATTCTAATTTTCATATAAATCGGTTCAGCCATTATCGCGTGAAAAGGTAACAACAATACAGACAGACATACGAACAAAAATTAAAAAAAAGCGATTGCGGCAATGAACCTTTGGGTTCTTTAAAAGCCATTTGTAAGTAAGTAAGTAACGGCTATATATACGTTACTGAAAACTATAAAACTTACGTAAGGTAACAATATTGTTATTAAAAATAAATCACTTTTATAGTTATTAATCAAGTAGTGAGGGTCTTTTTCATATATTTAATGGCAGTGTGATATAGATATTTATATGTCTGATTCTATAATTTTCCTTGGTAGTAATTGAGTCATGCTTCCTATTTTAGCTGCGTCTTTAAACTACATCAAAATTAATTTAATATTTCTTTGGTTTCATCGATTAGATTAGTGATCGGTGCCAAGCATATATAGATTCCCACTATACGTCCATTGTCATTTGCCAAATGGAAAAAACAATACTATTTCGATAAGACAAAAATATAGAAGTATTGTTGTTTAGTCCACACTGTCTGAAAGCATAAGGCATCACTCATGACGCACCTAAGCCAGGAGGTATTGGATAGGGTGGCCAGTTCCTTTCCCCCTCCGTTTCATACATCACCGACTAGCTACATATTACACTAATCAGTCTTCAGATGTTTACAAACAATTATTCTTTCTTCGATACATATCGTTAAGTGGGATGTACTGCTTGATATAATTCACTGATCAACAAATTTTTACCTTTTGTTTTGTTCCGAAATAAAAATAGGTGAATATTACTAATATATGTGTCCCAAAACTGAATTAAAAATAAAAAAACGCCCCATTACGTATCATTTCCGGGAAAAATTAATTGAATTTTTTGTGAAAAACAACTTCTTTTTATTTTTCACTGCTACTCGTAAAATTACAACACACTGTGGATTCAAAATGCCTCATAATACTTCAAAAAAGTGTACTAGATACAAAAAAGATATTACACAGTTTAAACACAACAATAAAAACATCTCATGCCTATAATGTGAAAAATCTCGAAATCTGAACTTACCTTTAAAATAATTTTCTGGATGATTTCTGTTTATAACTAGACCCGGCACTGTCTTTTAGAAGGTACCAACTATAGTCTGCAAGCACGCTGGATGATGATATCGGTCTTATAATTTGCCTTTCAGTTCAGATATTTCTTGAAGAAATCTTTTCCCATGTTCGTCACTTACCGCTCCAAGTTTAGGAGGAAAGAAATCCAAATGATAATATTTATTTTATTTATTTAATTCAGGGCTGTAGAGTTTATCTTTAGCCAAAGTGATAATGGCAACATGCAATATTCATAGAAACAAGTAAACAAATATACAAATAAACAAACAAACAGTGCTAAATGAGAATATAAAAAGTGTATTTTGAAGGACATATTATACCCTATTCTCCTATACGCACTTGACATGTTTTCCACAACAAGTTTTCAAGGAAATTTGAGCAAACATCTTTGAAAGCTCACCATGCCATTTTTTTCTGTAACGGAAAGTTTTTCCTCAAACAAAGAGTCAGCCATAACTTTGTGAATTTGAGGACTGATGAAAATGCCCTCTTTTAATTTAGCTTCACTCAAAATGGTAAAACTTTCTTTTAAATACTGAAAACCACATCCTTCTCTGTTCATTACGTAGACCTCACTTTGAACTGTTATGAAATTTACTGAATAGAAGGGACCAATATCTGTTTATTTATTAGAAGTGCAAAAAAACATTCCAACAAACATAACAATCAGGAAATGTCATAAACTTGTAAAATGCATTGGCTTTTGTTTTGTTTACAACCTTCAATCCGCCCCAGATCTTTCCTGGGGAGCCCTTGCCGAAAAGTGAAATCATAATATATTTTAAGAATCTTACGTGATACGAAGAAAAGAGATGATTTTTCGGATTTAGCGCACACAAAACCATAAAGGTACGGTTTGTTTATGGCGATCATCGTCGGATGCACATCGCTGTAGATTCTCATCTGTTTATTCCTTCATCTACTACATAATGGTCAAGTAAATTAATGTAGGCCACGGACATAACCTAAAAATTTTAATGAATAAATCCAAGATAATGAAGTTGCTATTTATTCTAGAAGAGGGAGATGACGATATCAAAATCTCGCATGCGTATTATAAAAGGAACAAGCTACAGACTAATGAAATATTCAGGAATAGGTTTACAGAATTCTGTTTTAACACATTGATAATGAGACATCTTTATAAAAACGCTACAAAATTTAAGAAATATTTCAGACTCTCATCTGACCAGTTTGATTATGTTTTGAGTTTAATTGAAAATGACAATGTCAAATTACCTACAAATTTTGTCAAGACCCCTGTAACTCCAGTTGAAAGATTGGCAGTAACTCAGGTTATGAACTGATTATTATTATTATTATTATTATTATTATTATTATTATTATTATTATTATGATACTGTATTACATTACATGGTGTATTCCAAACAATAATTAAAAAATTGGCTAAACTAGCGCTGAGGTAGTTCCCTTCGTAATCCGCTTATACACTTTACATGTACGAACATGTGATAGGTTAGGTTTGGTTCGTTTGGGCTTTTATTATGCCTTGTATATATGATCAACTACATCTCTACAAAAAAAAAACCGCTATATTTCAGAATACCGCGTAACTACTTAGGTAGGCCTAGTCACAGAAAACTTACAGAAGAGAGAATTTCCCCCTTACCCAACACTGAACGAAATTCTCTGGAGCTCGGGTGTGATAAAAATATAATGTAAGGGTTTATTGTTTAATTTGTTTATTAATTCACATGCTCATATTAAAAAGAGCATTATATTGTGACACATATTCAATAATAATAATTTCGTCTTCAGACCGCGAAAAATTACAAAACGTCTTGATTTGTTTTGCAGCCAAAACGTACAGACGTGGTTAACGTGTACAGATTAGATATTCGATATTACAACATGACCTTGTCTAAATATCGATTATTGGACACGAATACGGCGATGTGCGTCCTGAATTTGCTTCAGAAGCAACCTCCAGCGATCTGCGTCGCGTCCAACGAACTGCGCTGGCGATCTTCGCTGTAAAGAAACCGTGCGCATTCTTTTCAACTGCTAGCAACTCCTGCCGACAATCGCTGGCGATGTGCGTCCGGCGATGATCGCCGCAAACAAACCGTAGCCTAAGGGACACATTATTTTAAGTCGGAGCAAAATTCTTGTTGTTCATTGTAATAGATGTACATATGAGCCAGAACCTCAATCACAGGTATGTAGAGACACGACAAAAAGATAATAGGGACCACTGAAAGAAAATAACGACCACGATAAGAGCCACAACAAGGACGGCGATAAAAATTACTACCATCACTAAGGTAACGACTGTGACAAAAGACAACAAGGACCACGAGAAGGACCTTGACAAAGACAAATAGTACCATGATAAGGACTACTGCAAGACCCACTACAAAGATATGTACCAGGATAAGTACTATGAAGCGCATCCTGAAAGTAAGTTTCCTTATTAAAAAAAAGGAACACACACTTTCAGGAAAACATTTATTGGCAACAAGTACAGCAATGTTTCAGATATTTTTTCAACATAGCCACTATCAGAATTGAGACACTTGTCGTATCTTGGGATCAACTTTTGTATCCCTCTGTCGTAGAACTCTGCCGCCTGTGAATGGAACCAGCGTGTGACAGACGTCTTCAGCTCTTCGTCGTTCCCAAGACGCTCACCGGAGGACAGGAATTTCTTGAGGTGCAAGAAAACGTGAAAATCGCTGGGAGCAAGATCAGGACTGTAGGGTGGATGATCAAACAACTCCCAGCCAAATTCCGTCAAAACAGCTGCTGTGCGCCGAGCCGTATGTGGACGAGCATTATCATGGAGGAGCACAACACCTGCAGTAAGCATTCCACGCCTCTTGTTTTGAATGGCACGTCGCAATTTTCGCAGTGTTTCACAGTAACGGTCAGCGTTCACTGTTTCACCTCTTGGAAGGAAGTCAATGAGCAGAATGCCCTTCCTGTCCCAGAACACCGTGCACATCACTTTCCGTACCGACAGCGTCTGTTTGAATTTCGTCCTGACCGGAGATCCACTATGCCGCCAATGCATTGACTGCTGCTTGGTTTCCGGGGTGAAGTGCGAAATCCAAGTCTCATCGCCCGTGACGATCCTGTCGAGGAACTCGTCGCCGTCATCGTGATACCGTTGCAGAAATGTCAGTGCTGCTCCTAAACGTTGTATTTTGTGTGTGGGGGGGTCAGGTTTTTCGACACCCACCTGGCACACACTTTTTTGAACAGCAGGTGCTTAGTGACAATCTCATGCAACAAGGATCGCGGTATCTGTATAATAATCAGCTCCGTAATCGTGAAGCGACGGTTTTACATGATGCACTGTCGCACCAGCTCAACACGATCATCATTGGTGAGGGACGGTCGCCATCATGGACACTTTGACGACCTTCGGAAAACTGCCTACACCAGCGACGCACCATCTGCTTACTCATGTTGTTCGGCCCATGGATCTGACAGAGCTGCCGATGAATTTCAATTGGCGCAATGCTTCGTCCATTAAAGAACTTTATCACCGACCGAACCTCGCAGGCGGCGGGAGAAGGAATAAGAGCTTCCATTTCGGACCACTGCTGCCACGCTGCTGGCACCAGGCGGGACCTGTCCGTCTGGCATATGATTGATACGTCATAGATGTGTTACGCATGCCCAATTGACACGGCTAATTACGTTTACTTTCAAGGGGAAAAAATCGGGAACTTACTCTCTGGATGCGCCTCGTGTGACAAAAACAATAAAGACCATGACAAAGGCAACAAGAATCACGATCACGATAAAGGGTAACTATAAAAACATCAATAAGGGTAGAGAGTACAAGAAGTGGAGAAGAAGTAGAGAGTATAATAATAATAATAATAATAATAATAATAATAATAAATGAGGGATGATAATAATTAGACGACTGTACGTGAGATTAAGGGGACACTCCACTAAAAACGACAACTTTTTTCCTAATCATTTTTTTTTTCAACTAAATTTTGACAGCATGTTTATTAAGTAAAGGACTAATAAAATCCCAATTTTGAACTTCCTAAATGTTTTCGGCTTTTGATTGACTTAATTTTTTTATATATATTTGTTAGAAATATTTTCAAACTCAAGTTTTTTGTAGAAGATCTCAATTTTTAAGCTTCCTTTTTTCGATTACATTCACAAGACAAAGAGAAACATTTATATGCATTCAATTGATGAAATATCTCATTTATTCACTTTCAAAAATTGTTTTGAAATTCTGAAAATGTTATTTTTCCTATAATTCATTGAAAGAAAAATTAATAAAATAAACTATCAGCATTTCTTACAAAATAAATGCATAGACACATGCAGCTAACTCATAAATACTTGCAGTAAAATTTCATACAGATTGATTAATATCTGGCATAAAAAGTTGGTGTTGAATCAATAAAAATAAACTTACGGAAAAATGGATTTCAAAGTAAAATGAATATTTAAGTAACACATAACTGTTAAAATTATCCTCTACTACATTTATCTAATAACTTCAGGGAGCCAACTTTAGAGCAGAAAGTTACTAAATTTGTAATCAGAAATTTGTAAGAAAGAATTGTTTGATGAAAAAATAATTTTGACATCTCTTTAAATGCCACGTCCCCTTACAGCTTTAATTTAAAAAAATAATGAAAATATTTATAATCAGATTTGAATTAAATCCATTTGGGGTATGAAAATATAAATTCTAAATAAATGAAATAGCCAATAAATATATTTTGGAAAATTTTCATGATTTTCAGTGGAGTCTCCCCTTAATAATTTTTGGAATTTGAGTTTAAAAACAAGATATGAGTAAAACTATGTAGAATGGGGGGAAATTTAAGAATGAACTTGAGAAAGAAAACAAAGATTGATGAAAATAATATAAGGCGGAAAATAAGGTTGAGGAACTTGAAGTGAGAGAAAATAGTAGAGGAGTAGGTCTAGAATACGAAACACAGGAAGGTGACAAATTTATAAACACAGCACAGATATCGCTCTTCTTATACAACTTGACTAATTTTCGAATAACCAACCTGTAACTTAGTAATACATTTCGTTAACGAAATCATGTTACAATGTTAATGAAGTTTAAGTAATGATAGTCAGTTGTCTCATGTTATAATATATGGAATTTTCAAACATGCCTGCACATAATTTATGACGAATGTTTTGCAGTAAGAAAGAGATATGAGAGTTGTTTACGTTTTGTTGTGTACGTGTTCGTGCTATTACACGAGGGGAAGTACGGTTCAATTTTTATAACAAAGTTGGACGACGGAATTTTCCTTAAAATAAAACAAAGCAATTTTATGTATTTTCTTGCCCTCATTACTGATATATCAGTTTCGTGATAACAGTTAAATTTCCTGATGAACACGCACGCACACTCATTTTAAATACAAGAATCCAGATTAACGACTGTTTTTTTAGATTATTTTACGAGGCTGTATCAACATCTCACATTATTTACCGTCTGAATGAAATCATTTGTTCCTTTGGAATTAACCATACTGTGAAGAAATAAACAACATGTTTCACTTAAAGGTATAAATTCATTTTTTTTCAGTTGGTCAGTACTGTTCTTTTGTGAAGAGTGGTATCTTCATTAGCAACTGTCTATCTGATCGTACGTCACACTATGTACAGGGACATCATTTTATTTTTACTAACATTTTTAATATTAACCTGGCTGTACCTTTGGATTAATGATTGAGACCCGGAAACACCGTTTGCTACCCTCTTCCACGACTGGAGTTCGATGGTACTGGCGTAAAATACAAACAGATCACTTTACTAGGTACAGGAGGGAAGAAAAGTAGTTCATCCATTTACGTGAAGTAGGAAATATCGCGATTTTGAGTGTGATAATTTTCATTAGGTTTTGTTTAATCAAAATACAGTACAGTATTAACAATGAGTGTTTTTACTCACGAACTGACCTGTCCATGCGAACGTATTCATTATGCAGTGTATATTATACTGTCTACAGCACATTAGCGTACAATATAGAGAACGAAGTTAAAATGAAAAATAATCATAATATAGATATTTAAACACATTTTTGAAAATGGTGGCCGTTCATCTCGATACAGGCTTCAGTTCTTTTGTGCCTATTATCGCACTATAGACTATTGCATCTAATTCCAATTATCAGTTTCGTCCTTCATATTTAGTAACTCATGTTGAAATAATTCTGTACCTACTCTATAAAAGAGTACCTTACGTACTGTAAATTCAATCTTCACTTCTGCCCGACCCGCACAGATAAAATTACTCAGACATGCTATCTACTGTCCGTCCAAATGGTTATGTCGCAGGATCGCAGAAAGGGGGGTGATCACGTGATAGTTAATTACTTAACGAGGCTCTTTTATTTAAGTTATTTTAAACAGTTGCATAATATTACGTAGACGTCCAATTAATTTCTAACAGAAATTAATGTTTTCAGAAAAGAGCTAAGAAAGCCCAGCCACTAGTCTTTACAGTGGAGCGAGCATAAGCAGGTGAGGGAAATCGGGATGCGACGTAGGCAAATGGACGAGAGTACCTGTGCGAAAATATGATTCAATATTGGAAATTTTCGTCACTGGAAAACGCGAACATATTTCTGAAACGTACTATAATCACTATCTCAGTACTGCGGCCTTAGTTCTGTGTGAACAGTTGGAACTTGGTTAGTAGAAGGGGTGGGAGTGAAGTACATTAAAAAACTCAGGTACAATAAAAGTTGAAGTAAAAATAAAATGATGTCACTGTATAAGTCTACATTAATTTTTGTGAAGCTGTGCATTTAATTGTGTTAAGGCACATTAAATGTATTAATGTGAAGTCATTATTTATAATCAACTCATTAAGAAACAGTTATTCTATTGTGTCGTTCGTTAAGGCACATTAAAAACCGGACTTTCTTTGTTACGTCTGCGGTGATTTTATCCCGAAATCTAATGGCCTGTTTCTCCAAGTATTGTTAGAACATTTAAAGAATGTTAAACTCTAAACAATTTGTTAAATATATTTTTTCATGTCTTCAACAATAGTTTGGCTTAACAGATTGTTAAGTGATGCAAGTAACATTAAGGAAGCCGTGAAAAAATCAACAAGATTCCAGATGCCGATGTTATTACTGCAATATGTTACATAAATAATATTGTTAAAATATTAAAATGAAAAATAAATCATTACATAACCTTACCGTTTCTTTTTAAGTTCGCATTTATGGACTGGGGGAAAAAAAAGACACGTATATCACGGCCTGCTGGAGTATAGTAAACACAGAAAACATTTTAAAGCAACAATGTTGAAGATAGATATTTTTGTTTTACAAATTTGCCGTCATTGAACATAAACCAAGATGGAGATTTCATTGCAACTAATTAGAAATTCCTCAACTACGTTTCGCTGTTTCAAACTTTTCCTCGAACATGAAAATTTCAACATACCGCTCTTGTAACGCATATTACTATTTAAGAACATATGTTTTGCTCTTGACGATACCAACTGTAATACCAGAATGAATGAAAGAATGAATGAAAGAATGAAAGAATGAATGAGTGAATGAATGAATGAATGAGTGAAAGAATGAATGAATGAATGAGTGAGTGAGTAAATGAAAGAATGAATGAATGAGTGAATGAAAGAACGAATGAATGAGTGAATGAAAGAATGAATGAATGAGTGAATGAATGAATGAATGAGTGAATGAATGAATGAGTGAAAGAAAGAATGAATGAATGAATGAGTGAGTGAGTAAATGAAAGAATGAATGAATGAGTGAATGAAAGAATGAATGAGTGAGTGAATGAAAGAATGAATGAATGAATGAGTGAGTGAATGAAAGAATGAATGAATGAGTGAAAGAATGAATGAATGAGTGAGTGAATGAATGAATGAGTGAATTAAAGAATGAATGAGTGAATGAAAGAATGAATGAGTGAATGAATGAGTGAATGAATGAATGAGTGAATGAATGAATGAATGAATGAATGAGTGAGTGAGTGAATGAATGAATGAATGAGTGAGTGAGTGAATGAATGAATGAATGAAAGAGTGAATGAATGAATGAATGAAAGAGTGAGTGAATGAAGGAATGAATGAAAGAGTGAATGAATGAATGAGTGAGTGAATGAATGAGTGAGTGAGTGAATGAATGAGTGAATGAATGAATGAGTGAATGAATGAATGAGTGAATGAATGAATGGAAGAGTGAGTGAATGAGTGAGTGAATGAGTGAATGAGTGAATGAATGAATTAATGAAAGAATGAGTGAATGAATGAGTGAATGAATGAATGGAAGAATGAGTGAATGAATGAATGGAAGAATGAATGAGTGAATGAATGAGTGAATGAATGAATGAATGAAAGAATGAGTGAATGAATGAATGAATGGAAGAATGAATGAGTGAATGAATGAGTGAATGAATGAATAAGTGAATGAATGAATGAATGAAAGAGTGAGTGAGTGAATGAATGAATGAATGAATGAGTGAATGAATGAATGAAAGAGTGAGTGCATGAATGAATGAATGAAAGAGTGAGTGAATGAATGAATGAAAGAGTGAGTGAGTGAATGAATGAAAGAGTGAGTGAGTGAATGAATGAATGAACGAGTGAATGAATGAATGAATGAATGAAAGAGTGAATGAATGAATGAATGAAAGAATGAATGAAAGAGTGAGTGAGTGAATGAATGAATGAATGAAAGAGTGAGTGAGTGAATGAATGAGTGAGTGAGTGAATGAGTGAATGAATCAAGCAATCAATGAATGAATTAATCAATCAAGCAATGAATCAATCAATGAATCAATGAATGAATCAATCAACTAATGATTGAATGGATGTTTCAACTAATGAATCAATCACTGAATCAGTCAATGAATAAATAAATGAATCCGTGCATGAATGAATCAATGAGTCGATGGATGAATGGATCGATGGATAATTGATTGATTGATCGATCGATGGATTGATTGATTTATTGATTGGATTGATTGATTGATTGATTGTAGTGAGAGAAGAAGTATTATCAATTAAATGGGAGGATGTTAATCGCATCTTTGCAAGGGTTCTTGGAACTCGAACCGAGGTCATCTGCATTAAGTGTCATGATAATCCATTCCATTGAAGGACAATGGGCGACGTCAATGACGACAGTTCCCCCTGGTGGTAGTGACGTGTCTATTATCATGCTTAGGCCTACCACTAACTCATTGCCGCATGTATGAGAAATGAGCAAACGGTATTGACGTGTAAAACACAATAGCCTGGAAATTCCACTGAGTTATACCTAAACCCACGAAACTTAAAAGCCACACAAAACCTACAATTAATGCCCAGGAATAGAAATATGCAGTAACACGTTTCACTTAACAATGTGACTCATATGGTTGCCGGACAGCAACTTGATGTATATGAGTTAAGACTCGAGACATTATTACTGTTACCGACTTTAAAGTCAGTTTTGAAAACAATAAAATGCGTTTTGTTTAAAACATGCCTGTTATCTTGCTACTATATAGCTCAACTTGCATTGTGGTTACTGCTTTTAAAAATTAAATTTTATCGTATATGGGAATGATAAAAATCATATGACTTTAAAATAAAGGGTGCGTCAGAAAGAACGGATGGATTTCAAACTATCGATACGCAACGAGGAGAGAGATATAGTGAGGGGTATCACGACTGTTGGGTCAGCCATAGAATGCAGTTTCAGTTGAGAACATGGTGTTGGTCTGGTGTACAACGTGCTTTCATCGTAGAGACATTTTTGAAAAATGAAGAGTCTGTGATGGCCACTCAGGACTCATTTCGACATCGGATGTCACGCTAGGATTCCAACTCGGAATACAATTTTGCGGTGGGTGGCTTCATTTCGTATCACAGGTTCAACATTAAAGAAGAAATCACCTGGACGAAATTTTATTGCACTGAGATTGTTCGAGGCTACGGTAAGATCTCGCACCCTGCGACTTCTTTCTTTGGGACCATTTGAAGGCGTAAGTTTGTAAACATCGATCACATACACTGGACGAACTGAAGACAGCGATTCGTGAAGAAATCGTGGCAATTGCACTAGCTATGACTGTGAAAGTGATGGCGAACATCAGAAAAAGCCTCGATGCCTGTATTGAAAGCCAAGGACATCATATGGATAATGTTGTTTTCCATAAATAAACTGCATGTATTGGTGAATATGTTGATAACAATAAATTTTTGATTTGATGAATCTTTACAATTTTCTTGCCATGTGAAATCCATCCGTTCTTTCTGACGCACCCTGTATATATTTTGTTGTTTAATATTTCGCAAAGCATTACAAATACCATATTGTCTTATTTTTATGAGAAATTCAGCGAAGCGTAACAAATGACGAGAGTCTTCTGCCTTATTATGCATGGTTGACTGAACAAAATATCTCATTTTGAAATAAATAAACTCATATTACTGCTAAGGATGCTACTTTTTCAATTTGCAATATTTTATATCTTCAATCAAATGAAAATATTTCTGTTTTGTATTCAACATACGTATAATATTCACTTCTAGGAATTTCTTCTATAAGTCAGTGTTAGTTCTTGAAGCAAGTACAGGGACATCATTTTATTTTTACTAACATTTTTAATATTAACCTGGCTATACCTTCGCATTAATAATTCAGAGCCGGAAACACCGTTTGCTACCCCCTTCCACGATTGAAGTTAGATGATATTGGCGTAAAATATAAACAAATAATTTTACTAGGTATAGGAGAGAAGAAAAGTATTTCATCTATTTACGTAAACTAGTAGATATCGCGCTTTTGAGTTTGATCATTTTCATTAGGTTTTTGTTTAATCAAAATACAGTACAGTATTAAGAATAAGTTAAGTATTTTTACTCACGACCTGAGTTATCCATGCGAACGTATTCATTATGCAGTGTATATTATACTGTCTACAGCACATTAGCGTACAGTATAGAGAATGAAGTTAAATTAAAAAATAATCATAATATGGATATTTAAACACATTTTTGAAAATGGTGGCCGTTCATTTCGATACAGGCTTCAGTTCTAATGTGCATATTATCGCACATCGTAGAAAGGGGGGAAATCACGTGACAGTTAATTACTTTTGAGTTATTTTCAACAGTTGCGGGTGAGGGAAATCGGGATGCGACGTAGGCAAACGGACGACAGTACCTGTGCGAAAATATGATTCAATATTGAAAGCCCTTTCGTCACTGGAAAACGCGAACATATTTCTGGAACGAACTATACTCACTAATTCAATACTGTTTGTGTTTACTACGACCTTAAGGCGACTTTGACTGTATACGCTTGGTACTGTGAGGAGAACAGTTGGAAGTTTACTGGTATAGGGGGTGGGAATGAAGTACATTCAAAAACTCAGGCACAATAAAAACTGAACCAAAAATGAAATGATGTCCCTGTATATGTAAGAAATGTGTTGCATTTCCACAAACTCTTTCCGATCTCTTTGCAATATTTTCACCCTAGTAAGAATGTCGAGTCCACGCCTGTGGAGTAACGGTCAGCATGTCTGGCCGCGAAACCAGCTGGCCCGGGTTCGAATCCCGGTCGGGGCAAGTTACCTGGTTGAGGTTTTTTCCGGGGTTTTCCCTCAACCCAATACGAGCAAATGCTGGGTAACTTTCGGTGCTGGACCCCGGATTCATTTCACCGGCATTATCACCTTCATTTCATTCAGACGCTAAATAACCTAGATATTGATAAAGCGTCGTAAAATAATCCGATAAAATAAAATAAAATAAAATAAAAAAGAATGTCGTCCACGAACAATTCGTCGAATTCCACTTCGTCAATTACATTTTTGGTCAAACCATTTTTCGTCCATTTGAAATACAGTCTGATCCGTTTGGGTATAGATAATATTAATTTATTATTATAAAGCTATTGTGATAGGAAACATTTCTTGCTGGTTATATTATGATTAAAAGATGGGAGTTTCCATATATGACAATCGACAATGCATAATCTGAAAGGACAAATGAAAATCGTAGATGATTAAAATGACCACTACAAATCAACAGCGGGCACAATGTGTTCTTTGGTATGCTAAATTTGAGAGTGTTAAAAGAGTTCAAAGGGAATTTCGACGTGAGTATGGTGTGCGTAATGTACCTAAATACGATTCCATAATGTTCTGTAAAAAAAAAACATGCTGGAGGTCGCAGGCGAAACCCAGTACGAGAAGCAGCTATCTCTTGGCTTGGTACCCAAACTCCCCAGATCTAACCCCTCTTGACTTCTTCGTGCAGGGATTTGTTAAAGACATTGTCTATTCACAGAAACCCAGGAACATTGAAGTTATCAGAGTAAAAATTACTCAAGCTTTTCAACAAATCATCCCTCTTATGTTACAACGGACATGGACTGAATTGCATCACCGTTATGAGTTGTGCAGGGTGCGCAATGGGGGTCATGTTGAGCTCTGAGGAATCTCCCATCTTTCAGTGTTGTATGCACAAAGTTCCAACAAATGAAGTTCAGTATTAAATGTTTTACGGTGATTTTATTTTATCCATACCAAAACGGATCACCCTGTATTTTCGTTAACATTTTGTCTATCTCGTGATTTTGTAGCATGTAAGTATGTTATAAAGAAACTAATACAGCCTGTTAAAAATATTCATCATTTTGAAGGGTAATGGTATTCATAATATATAATACAATATACATAGGCTATATAATATACATGAGTCCTAAACTTAATATCTTCCGAGATGTCGACCTGGTTGGCAAGTTGGTATAGCGCTGGCCTTCTATGCCCAAGGTTGCGGTTTCGATCCCGGGCCAGGTCGATGGCATTTAATTGTGCTTAAATGCGACAGGCTCATGTCAGTAGATTTACTGGCATGTAAAAGAACTCCTGTGAGACAAAATTCCGGCACATCCGGCGACGCTGATATAACCTCTGCAGTTGCGAGCGTCGTTAAATAAAACATAACATTTTTTTAACATTTCTTCCGAGATATGCTGTGTACGCATTCATCAACGTCATGGAAGATGCTCAATATGATTTTCATCCATTATAACGCATCCTTGTGATATAAGTGTTAAACTGAATTAAATTATGTTTTTATTTAACGACGCTCGCAACTGTCGAGGTTATATAAGCGTCACTGGTGTGCAGAAATTTTGTCCCGCAGCATTTATTTTACGTACCAGTAAATCTACTGACATGAGCCTATCGCATTTAAGCACATTTAAATGCCATCGATCTAGGCCGGAATCGAATCCGCAACCTCGGGCACAGATTGCGCCATCCAAGTCGACTATACGGCTTAGAGAATCACACCTTATTACCCTTTGTTTACCGCATTTCCGATATGATACTGTATAGTCAATACGAAACAAGCAAAAAGCTCACATTACAAAATGTTCTAATATGATTTTCAACTTTTTCAAAGCCCTTATTTCATACTTGGCTTTTAAAGAACCCGGAGGTTCATTGCCGCCCTAAATTAGTCTACCATTGATCCCTATTATAAGCAAGATTAATCCAGTCCCTAGCATCTTACTCCACCTCCCTCAACTCATTTTAATATTATCCTCCCACATACGTTTCGGCATCCTCCAAGGTCTTTACCACCGCAGGTCTTCCAACTAACATTCCATATGCATTTCTGGATTCACACATACGTGCTACATGCCCTGTCCATCTCAAACGTCTGTATTTGCTGTGGTCGCGCCAAAGAATCAGTCCCAATCTAGGGCTTATGTTGGGGTTTCGTAACAAGCTCTTTATCACGATGGTGGGTTGCTAGCCCTTCGTCCTACCCCCAAGCTGGAAGATCATTTCTTATCGTCTGTCCGCGACCGCTTATTCAATACATCGCAGCTACCGTCCATATCTGAAGGCCGTCTGCCCTATCCACAGCCTAAGGATGCGTTATATCGTGGTGATAGGGACCCACGATACATGGAAAATATGTTGACTACAATGTAAAATTATTACTGAAGATAAGATATGAAAGAATACCAGTTGTGAACTTGACCGACTGACAGTGATACCGAGAACGGTGAAAGGTGATGAGGGTGAAATGATAAGACACACATACAATAATGTTAAATTTCTTTTATGTTCCTACAGCTACCATTACTCACGACTACTACTGCTACTGCTACTGTTACTGGAACTGTTACTACTACTGTTATTACGCTATTGTTGTAATGAATTTGTAAATGTATTTACAATTGTCTTCACCTAGAAATTTTCTCTCTTTCGTGACCTACCTCCGTTGTGAATTTTTTTCTACCATTTATTACTTTCTTCACATTTGTTTAATTACATTTCTGTATTTTCACATGTAGGCTATATCAAAATATTTGCTGAACTGGAGAATTATCTACGGTAGCTTTCGACCATGCCGTTACGGTTACAACAAAATAGAACTAAATGCAGAATGCCACCAACATAAGGGCATGACATTGGCCTGTGGTGTTGTTAGAGGGAGAATTTTTTTTATTTTTTCTCTCTCTACCTTCTTCGTTCTGAACATTGCTGAGGGATAGCACCACTGTTAGTGACAAGGTTAGGTAGGGTTTGATGAGCAGATACATATATTAGTATAAATTAGACAAACGTACTGTGATAAGTAGACCTCGGATTTTAGGTAAAAACCTATTTTGTTCCTCATGATATATACAAAATAAAAGTTGTATATATACGAATTATGGAAATATATGTTCGCATATGGTGTCCTATACAACCTAAAAATACCTAATTTCACGTTAGAAACTATTTTTACCTAATCTTACATTTTCCAATTTCTACTGTTGGTAATATGGAAACGCTGTGTAATTCTGTATGCCAGTCGTGCCTTGACAACAATCGCAGCTAGTAATATACACTGATGCAGCCCCGTACATGATTGCTGACTTGTCTTGCCCATGCCATGAATCGCGTAGCTGAAACGATACGGCTTGAATATCCACAAGTGAATAAGCTGGTTTCCACAATTAAAAAGGTTTTTATTAAAGCACCTACGTAGATTCAATTATTTCAAGAGCAACTTCCCAATGTGCCACTTCCACCAGAACCTATTTTTACCCGATGGGGAACATGGTTACAGGCCGTGGAATATTACAGCAAGCATTTGGAGGACATTAAGAACTTTGTTTTGAAACTGGGGGAGGATGCAGTGAGCATTACTTCAGCTGAAAACTTCTGCAGGACCCAACAATTGCCCGGGATATTGCATTCATCAAATCACATTATGTATTTCTGGTCCTCATTATTAATGCTCTAGATCTAGTCTTAAGGCAAACCGGTCTACTCGCAACTGGGATTGATAGAAGAGGTGACAGAAAAAATCAACTTGGTTCCAGGTTATGTTGGTGAAAAAGTTTCTGAAAAACTCAAATCAGTGCTTCAAAAAAACCCAGAACTGACAGTTCTCCGCACAGTTGCTGACATCTTGGCTGACAAGACAGCTGAATATGAATGTGCTGGTCCCTTGCATCTAATACCAACATTTAAATATGCTCCGGTGTCATCAGTTGATGTGGAACTCTCATTTTCGGCATATAAGATGGTGTTATCTGAGAAGCGATGCAGTTTCTCAATGGAAAACTTAGAAAAGGTGTTAGTTGTTTACTCTGGCTCTAATTATGGACATGTACAATGAAATAATGTCAAATGTTTCGGCTAATTTGTAATGAGAAATGAAATAATGTCATTTTTTGTTCACCTATTTTTGTAATTTTAGAACCTATTTTGATTTGTGATTGTACCTATTTTAGGTACCTAATTTAAGATTTTTAGGACCTAAAAGTCCGAGGTCTAGTGATAAGGTTATTAATATTTTTAAATAGGCTTATTATCTCGTTAGGATTATGTTGTTCTTTAACAGTATTTTGAAATATGTTTGCATTAGAATTATGTTGTTCCTTATCAATATTTCCAAATATATTGACGTTATAATTAGCCTAGATACTATAATTATTAATAGTCTCGATGCTATGAAAACCTTTCTCATCGACACGCAGCTGTTAAATATCACTAATGGAAGACTGTAAAACCATGTATCAGCTGGACGCGATCAAGAACGCATAAAATACGAACCGCTTGGCGTAGAAATGAGATTCTTATTTCTATACATTCAAAAAAAAAAAAAAATAGTCATTCAACCTGATCGCATGTAGAGACCCTGTCACGAAGAAAGTCTCCGAGCGCACGTATTATTTTTACAAGCGGCGTAAACGTATGTCCGTACCGTCAACCCAGCGCTGTTGCTACTGGCTATTGCCGCAGTGTTGCCATATTTAGCGATAAGTCGCTAAATCTAGGGAATTTTGAATCAGTCTCGGCGACAAATTTTGTAAAATACGATTAGCGACTTTTCTGCTGATTTTTTTATTCTTACACTTTTTTCTTTCTTTCAAGTTAAAACATTCAACTGAAGTCTTGTACTTCTTAGTTTTAGAAGAGACATGGGTGCAAGACTGAGTAGTCTAATGATTCATACGTGAAAGCCCTGATCTCATATATTTGTGATCAGTGATCAGGGGTGAAAGACGCTGATTCAATGATTCTCACGGGTTAGGTCTCTCTCAATGCTACTGCTCCAACACCCATAAACGGTGGCAACTTTGATTGACACGTGACGGGTCGTGAGCTCCAACTAATTCTTGGTTCTTCCCCGCAACGCGGAGATTTTCCACTTCCAACCGACCCGAGACAATTGAGTGTCGGAATTTTGTGTCCACAGTTCGTACGAAGCAAATCAGACTATAGTTTTTGCTGGTTTTAATATATTTTAATATATAAGATTTAAAAAGTGTTAGATTTCACAAAAAAAATTATGATTAAACGCTTCGGGTGAAAATTTCCACACTTACAATTTGCCAGAAAGTGTAGTGTCAATGATTGGATCAAGTGCAGTGTATTCACAATCAGCTGCTTCCACCTCAACATCACAGCCGTCAACAACACAACCAGACTCCGCAGAAGAGGGTGACGTCGAGGAAATTATATTTTTCTCCGCATATGTATCTTTTTCTTATATTTATTTAGTGATATTTATTATTAATTTTTAGCAACATTTCTGGGGATTTTTTTAACAAACTTTGGAGAGATTTAGCTACTTTTTGTTGAAAAGTTAGCGACACTGTAGGGCGATATGTTGGCAACAGTGTATTGCCGTATAAGTAGACACGCCCCAAACTTCAGGAGATGTGGACTGTACCGTAGTGGCCAACGTAGTCGGTGTTGCACATACATTATCCAGCAGTTGTTCCGAACATTTTTCACTTCTAAATCCATTTTACACAGTGTTAAACAATGTTAAGTTCCTTCGTTCTCATATCGTCAGCATAATATTTTATTTTACATTTATCAATAATGTGTTCTTTTAATAGGCTAGTTTACCGTTTACAGTTAAAAATAATAGAAGTATTAGTAAGATGAGACTTTGGAGAGACTTTAGGCTATCCAGATGACAGATTTCTTCAATGAAGATTTGTCACATTTCTCTGATGAAATTTATGGACGATTTAGCAGATGTTGGACTACATAATGGCTCATGTTATTCTTACGCTGATGATACGGTGGTGATTTTCAGTGGTTTAACTTGGGAGGACCCTTATAAACATGCCAATGTAGGTATAAATTTGATCAAAAACTGGCTTGATGCAAATTTGCTATCTCTAAATATAACTAAAACTACTTTGGTGCCATTTTCTTTAACAGTCTCTGGATTGAACAAATTGAAATCACTTTCTCATTTAAATTTAATAATCCACAACTCATTTTGTAAACTCTCTACAACCTGTAAATGCCCTTGCCAGAAAGAATCTTTAGATGTGAAATACCTGGGGATTATTGTTGATCAGCACTTGAAATGGGATAGACAAATCACCTTTTTATGTAACAGGATCCGTAAAACAATTTACAAATTTGTAAACCTACGCCATTACTTGCCTACTCATGTATTACGTTTGGTTTATTTGGCTATAGTTGAATCTGTTATCCAATATGGTATAATTGGATGGGGAGGCATTACAAAAACTGCTCTTCTTCCTCTAATTATGTTGCAAAAACGTATAATCGAAATTTGTTTGAAAAGGCGACTGGATTATCCAACAAATTTCATCCATTCCGAATTGAATGTTTTTAGAATTGACCAAATTTATAAATACTCTTTAATGAAATTCTATCATAAAAATAGAATGAAATTTGTAGCTCAGCACATGATCATAACACAAGACGAGATGAAATTCTTAAATTAGTTGAACCTAAATGTTTCACATCTGCTGCTTTACTACACAGTGCAAATTATGGTCCACGGCTATATAATTCGATAATAAAATTTCATCCAGAATTGACTACTTTAAGCAATGACATTTTCAGATCCAGAATTAAAAAATTTATATGACAGAATTCCCTGTATTATTATTATTATTATTATTATTATTATTATTATTATTATTATTATGTACCATGTATTGTAAAACAAGTTTATTTCTATCATAAGTGTATTTTTATATCTTATCTTGGTTACTATATCAACATGACCTGTAGTAATTATACTACTAATAATAAGTTAATATTAATCCATCACCAATCTCAACATCATCTCTTTTTTCACTCAGTTATTACTAGTATTTTTATTACTAAATTTATTATGATCATCATCTTTATGTGACCTTTTTTTCTTAAGTAATTTGTCTGCAAAGTATGTACTATTATGTAACGGAACTGTCCCCGAACACGAGCTTTGCTGTTTCGTGGTATTTTAATGTAACGTTTTAAAATGTAACTTACCAAATTCATCTGGTAAGTGCGGTTGCAGTTTCATCCATTCCTTCATAATCCTAACAGAGTCTTTCATTCTTTCATCGGTGAGGCCATATTCTGCCAAAATTCCTTCTCGTGTGTCCTTGTTTACTGTTAGGAAAACCATGATAGAGTATCTTACAATCAGTCTGAAAAAAATATATTAGAGATAATCTAAGATTTACAATACAAAAAATAATGCAATAGTATATTAGGAGAAGATTGGGCTAAGTTTATTTATTTATTTATTTATTATTTTACTAATAATTGTAACATAAAATATAGAATATACAGAGAAACTTTAGCTCGCCCCTGAAAGAGTAGAACTCGTGCTCAGGGGCGGATTCCTGAATTGAAATTAATAATTATACAGTACAATTTGCAATTATAGTATATAAATTTAAATTTACGATTTTTCAATTTTTATAAAATCCATACATAACGTTTTCAATTGAATACTAGAACTATTAGAATTGACAAGATTAGGATATCTAAATATAAATTTATTATATATTCTTGGGCCTAAATTACTACTATGATTAAATACTGTAACAGTGTTGCATTTTGGTTCAAACAATCTTAAATAATTCATCTTTTTTGTTTCATAACTATGAGAATACAATTCAAAATTATTTTGATTTTTATGTATGAATTTTATTATTACAATATGATGGCATAGTTGTCTTTCCGACAAGACTGTACGCTGAATGATTTTAAATTTAATGTCACTACGTCCGTCGTGGTGGTATTCGTGTTAGGGGAAAATAACGGCTTTCTATTGCTCGGGGTTTTTTTTTTTTTCGTGAACAAATATTGAGAATTTACTGTTTCAGTTACGATTTTTTAGTCAAGCTATATCAACATTTGTAGTGTGAAAATTGTTTGATCTTCCACAAAATCAATATCCAGCTCCAACATATAAGCTAGGCCTATGTAACATGTTAATGCAATTTATTTCGACAATGTGGTATAACTACAGTTTCCATCGGTGTTGCCAACTTAGGATAAAACGACATATAGGCCTACTTATATTCATATATGAGGCCTCGCCGTCCTCGTTGAATAATCAATGACTATGATGACTGCGAGGTCCTGGATTCGATTCCCGGTGCCGGAACGAATTTTTCTCCAATAGTATGTAAAACGACATACTTAATATGTCATGAAATTCGTGGTATGTCATTTTACACCAGGCTCTTCATTCTGATATGAGTGACGTGTTTTATTTCAGAAAATGGTATCTAATTAGGCTATATCCGAAAAACAAATAGACAATCGTGGTCGGAAGAAAACATGGCAATGGCAATAGATGCTGTGCGTGAGAAGGAAATGGGCCGGTTAAAATTTATGAAATTAATCTATGTTGAGGCATGGCTGCGGATTTAAAAAAAAAAAAAAAACTTGCGATAAATACAGTTAAACAGTTGGAAAGGTATGAATGTACATTTTCAGTAGAAATGGAAATGACAATGGTATATTACATTTTGGATTTCAAATCTCGTTTGTTTTTTTGGTCTCATTGGTACTGATGTTGTGACTCTTTTGTGAATACTATCATTGTAAATACAATTTTAATTCAAAACAAACATATATTATATATAAATCATGTTGTTATTAACTATTTTTCACATTATAAGAGATTTTGTAATTTTTCTTAGTAAATTTTGTAATATTTTACACCATAAAAAAGATATTTCATTTTACCCAGAGTATAGGCCAAAAATAACACATTGCATCTATACTAATAATAAATCTGTAGCCGAATTTTTTTTGGTAATTATCGATTTTCCAAAAATAATTGGTCCTAACATATATAATTAACCACCCTGAAATCGAAAATCGCTTTTTTGAAATTTTTGTTTGTGTGTCTGTATGTCTGTCTGGATGTTTGTTACCTTTTCACGCGATAATGGCTGAACGGATTTCGATGAAAATTGGAATATAAATTAAGTTCGTTGTAACTTAGATTTTAGGAAATATGGAATTCAAAATACATGATTTAAAACGGGGATTATAAGGGGGCCTGAATTAAATAAATAAACGAAATTTGAATTATTGATTTTTCTGAAAAATGTTACGTAACAAACGTTTCGTTAAAATCATTTCCGATAAGTTTTATTCTTTGAAAAATTTTTATAGGACTGATATTTAATGAGATAAATGAGTTTTAAAATTTAAATAACTGCCATCTAAGGCTGTGTAATGAAATAAAAAACAAGTGACTTCGTCTATAAGGGGCCTTGGACAACAACAATCGAAAGCTATGAAAGATATCCTACAGAGAATGTTTCTGTGTTTGTATGAAGCAATATCGGAAGCTAAATTAACCGATTTGTGTAATTAATTGTTTCACCATTGGAAAGTGTAGTTTCTCTAGATGGACATAATGTTATAATGTTATTACAGTAACTTTTGAGTGAATCGAGGACAGATAAGATTAAAGTAGCTTCTTATGCACAGAAAACTTGATAGGCTATTCTTTATATTCGTTTCCTCTATTTCTTAAAATAATGTTTATGTACAAATTCATTTAAATCTCAGAGAATTAACGAACAACGAGAGTGTATGGATTTAGTACGCAGTAATATTATGTTTGCTTAACATTCCATTATTTAATAATCCAAATTTTAACTATGCTCAATTGAAACGTGTTAAAATACATATGCATTAAATGCAATGCAAAGAAATTCGGTAATGAGCCAAGGAGATTATGTTGCGCTGTTGTAAAAGTTGTCCCCCCTGAGACAAATTAAAAACTTACTTATCGGAGTACATTTATTTGCAGGGTTCAGAACCATAGTGGGCCAAACGCCATTTACTGAATACGTACAAAACAAGGGTTAAAATTAAGTTATTACCATAATTTGATGGAAACATATAGCAAGTAAAATAAAATATACATATTAAATCTAAATGATATCAATCTTCATTAAACTATAGTTTCATGTAAGAAAAATTAAGAAACATGTTAAAGGAATTGTCATTGCACCAAATGAGTATCTCTGGACCAAAATTATCGCATTTTAATTATTTGAATATAATTTAAATTAAGTTAACATATTACACGATTTATCCTTCTATCAAACACGAATGTTCCCTGGATCAAATTTCCTATTTTAATTATGTAATTACTTTATATTTATTTCTAAAGGGTGCAGCGGAGCGCACGGGTACGGCTAGTTAGATAATACTGCCGAGCAAAAAAAAACGCAACACTTGAATAAATTTGAAATATCAATCTGTAATACAAATTATAACATTTCTATGTGCTTCTATGGACCTGTTTGTGTTAGGCAAGTATTAATTCATGTTTTGGGAAGAAAAGTATACCCATTGGGTCGTTTGTGACACCCTCTTTGCCACTTTCTGTCCCCTACTGTATATTTATTGCTGTGCCATTAAAATTTACAACCCTAAACCCAAGCAGCTAAAACAAAGTTACAACACTATAGTTTTCTTTTTTTGCTTATAATGGAATTCTGTGATATTGAACTCAGTTTTAAACAACATTTAAGAGAGTTAAGATACCGTTAACCCCCTAGAACGCCGCTAGAGCAGTCATGTTGGAAAAAGATGACAGCAGCTTAGGTTATGTGGCTCAGGTGTCGCATACATGGCTCCGTAGCTCTTGAAGAGTATGTGGAGCATGTTGACGGACATTTCTTCTTAAAATTTCCCACAGATGATCAATTGGGTTAAGATCCAGACTGGGTGACGGCCATTGCATATGTTGAATCCCTACTTCATTGAGGTACTGGAGGACGTATCGCGCCACGCAAGGACGTGTACTGTCCTGCATGAGCACGAAATTGTCAACAATAAATGATGCAAAAGGAACAACAGGTTGCCCAAGAATTTCTTGAATATAGCGATGGGCAGTAAGAAACCCGTCCTCCACAAAACAAGATTCGTTCATGCAGTCAAACTGACGTCTGTCCACACCATCACTGAACCGCCCTGAAATGCTGTCCTTGATGAAAAGTTGCGTGAAGAATATCTTTCTCCAGTCCTCCACACTCTTTCTCTTCCATCTTGGAATCTGAGGCAGAATCGGGACTCATCTGAGGACAAAACTGTTCCCCACTGTTTGTCAGCCCATTCCTGATGTTCCCTTGAAAATTGTAAGCGAGCTTGACGATGTTGTCTTGTAAGTTCTGAGCCAAGGGCAGATCTTCTGGAGATCAGGCCAGCATCATGTAACCTCCTCCTCACAGTCCACTCACTGACATTCACATCTCGCACTTAGTCTAGTCGATTTCTGGTTTCGACCGCAGTGGTGTGGCGGTTACGCAGCACTTGAAGGCGCAAGAACTGGTCATCTATAGCAAGAAGTTGACCTTTTCCTACCGTATCTCGGTCTTCGAGAATATGAACCAAGTTCCCTGTACCTTTGCACTGTACGTGAAAACGTCGACAGAGTTGTATGCAACACCTGAGCCACATAACGTAAGCTGCGGTCATCCTCTACCAACGCGACTGCTCTAGCGGCGTTCATGGGGCTTAACGTCATCTTAACTTTCTTACATGTTGTTTAAAACTGAGTTCAATACCACAGAATTCCATTATAAGCAAAAAAAAAAAAAAAAAAAAAAAAAACTATAGTGTTGTAACTTTGTTTTAGCTGCTTGGGTTTAGGGTTGTAAATTTTAATGGCACAGCAATAAATATACAGTACCGGACAGAAAGTGGCAAAGAGGGTTTCACAAACGACAAGATGGGTATACTTTTCTTCCCAAAACATGAATTAACACTTGCCTAACACAAACAGGTCCATAGAAGCACACAGAAATGTTATAATTTGTATTACAGATTGATATTTCAAAGTTATTCAAGTGTTGCGTTTTTTTTTGCTCGGCAGTGTATATTTTTTAAACAAATGTTATACTATGAATATAAATATTAATTTATTGCTTATAGAAAATGTTCAGTCACGTCCTTAAGGGAAACTTACAAATATTTGCACCAAGTTTTGTTTATGTTATGTCATTTTAGACCAATCTCGCATATGTTATCAATGATTATTCCTTCTTTTTCTAAAAAATACTGCTCTTTCTATGAAAAGTAAAAGTAGTACTACGCCTGCAAAACCATTAAATAAGTACAACGTATCTGGACTGATATGTGGACTGCTTAAACAAAAATCAACGGCTTAAATGAGTACCTTGTGTTGTTATAATTAGCGTCACGCAACTCAACAGCCTAGCAACACACCTGGTGAACGTATTTGCACTGTGACTTCACCACACTGACTGAGCATATATATTCACACGCAAGCCATTTTCGCAGCAGGTTTTAACGTAAGCGAACTTCGTGTCACGGTAAAAGATAATATTATTAATAGCACTTCTACTTAGTATTATACCAGGAATGCTTTGTTTTAAATATTAACAGTTATTCTTCTTCTTTTGGAAGTACGTTTTCTTAGTAGACACTGCAAGGAAACTGTTCACTAAATTCCACAAAATATTTTAAACACGTTTAACTTTGAATTTGAAATTATGGATTTAAGACTAAATGGACAGGAAAGCAAACCTTTAACTTATAGTCCCGTCGCTCTAATTTCCGGCAGCCAATCACGTTGCAGGTCGGCTACATTTAAACGTGTGAGTCTTGTGATTCGCTAAGGGAGATGTTACGCATTTCCTAAGGCTGGATAAATACAGGGACATCATTTTATTTTTACTTCAATTTTTATTGTACCTGAGTCTTTGAATGTACTTAACTCCCAACCCTTCTACTAATGAAGTTCAACCTTACTCCACACAGATCTAAGACCGCATATGCAGACATAGTAAACAGTACGTTCCAAAAATATGTTCGTGTTTTCCAGTGACGAAAGAGCTTTCAATACTAAATCATTTTCGCACATGTACTGTCGTCCATTTGCCTACGTCGTATCCCGGTTTCCCCCATCAGCTTTTATTCGCCAGCTAGTGGCTGGGCTGTCTTAGCTCTTTTATGAAAATATTAATTTTTGTTAGAAATTTGACTCTACGTAATATTATACAACTGTTTAAAATAACTTAAATAAAAGGGCCTCGTTAAGTAATTAATTTTCACACGATTTCCTCCCTTTCTACGACCCTACGACATAACCACTTGGACGGACAGTAGATAGCATGTCTGAGTAATTTTATCTTATGGATCGGGCAGAAGTGAAGATTGAATTTACAGTACGTAAGGTACTGTTTTATAGAATAGGTACAGAATTATTTCAACATGAGTTATTAGTACGAAGGACGAAACTGGTAATTGGAATTAGGTACAATAGTCTATAGTGCGATAATATGCACAAAAGAACTGAAGCCTGTATCGAAATGAATGGCCACCTTTTTGAAAAATGTGTTTAAATATCCATATTATGATTATTTTTCAATTTAACTTCATTCTCTGTATTGTACGCTAATGTCCTGTAGACAGTATAATATACACTGCATAATGAATACGTTCGCATGGACAGCTCACGTCGTGAGTAAAAACACTCATTGTTAATACTGTACTGCATTTTGATTAAACAAAAACTAATGAAAATGATCAAACTGAAAAGAGCAATATTTCCTAGTTTACGTAAATGGATGAACTACTTTTCTTCCCTCGTGTACCTAGCAAAGTGATTTGTTTGTATATTACGCCAGTATCAACGCACTCCGGTCGTGGAAGGGAGTAGCAAACGGTGTAGATTCAAAGGTATAGCCAGGTTAATATTAAAAATAAAATGATGTCCCTGTACTTAATATAATCGCCCGTAATTTTGGCTCTTTCGTTGGGAATTAAATCGATGGTTGTACAAAACACGCTAAGAAATGTTACGTATAAAACAATTTTTAACTCGAAAAGAAACCAACAACCAGAAAATTTGTGTTTAACTTTTTTTGTTGCAATTACCGCAATGAATAACCTCCTGAATTTAATAACATTACTTATGGTTCTTTCTTAATTTCCAATTTAGAATGCAGTCGGAGTCATGTAGCCATATTAACAAATTTTTGTTCAACTGGTCAATGATTAGGTGTTGGCGATACGGTTATGTTTGCTAATTAAACATAAATAATATGCTTGATTTTCTATAACCCATGAAGAGAAAATGCTAGGTAACTTTCGGTGCTGGACCTCGGACTCATTTCGTTGGCGTTATCATCTTGATGTCATTAAGACGCTACATAACATCCAATTCATTGTGTTATTTCACTGCAAACCCAGCATTCTCCAGCCTCCGTCTCAGTATCTGTATACAGGGTGTTAAAAATACGGGGCATAATTTCAGGTATGTATTTCCCACATGTAGACAATAAAAATAGTTCATTACAACATATGTCCCGAAATGCTTCATTTCCGAGTTATGGCCTTCACAACATTGAAATTCACCGGAACGTTTTTCTTTCCGCAGGTCGTTGTCATTACAGAAGATGTTCAAACTGTCCACTTCCTGCTTGAATACAGACCTCACATCGATGTTTCATTGACCTGCGAACACGATCCCAAATTCCAGGAGTATTGCGTATGTCCTCAGAACATGCCACAATTCGATTCCGAAGGGATTCCAAATCAGGCACCGGAGACGAATAAACCAATGATTTTAAATGGCCCCACAAGTAGAAATCGAGAGGGTTCAGAGCAGGTGAGCGTGGAGGCCAAGCAATTGGGCCACCTCTACCTATCCATCGATCAGGAAACCTTCGATCCAAGTACCGGCGAGCCGTGCGACTGAAGTGTGCAGGAGCACCATCATGCAAGAAATGAATGTGTTGACGGTTGATCAGTGGTGTGTCTTCTAAAACATGAGGTATGGTTCCGGTGAATTTCAATGTTGTGAAGGCCATAACTCGAAAATGAAGCATTTCCGGACACATTTTGTAATGAACTATTTCGATTGTCTACATGTGGGAAATACATACCTGAAATTATACCCCTTATTTTTTAAACACCCTGTATGATCCATATACTGCACCTAAAGTCGTCTATCATCTGATATCTTCTTCTGCCCCGAACTCTTCTTCCGTTCACCATTTCTTCCAGTGCATAATTCAGTAGGCCGTTTATTCTCAGCCAGTAATCCAAGCAATTCCTTTTTCTCTTCCTGATCAGTTTCAACATCATTCTTTCTTCACCCGTTACTTCCAACACAGCTTCATTTTTTATTCTGTGTCCAATTCACACGTTCCATTCTTCTCCATTTTCACATTTCAAATAGGCCTACTTCTAATCGTTTCTCTTCATTTCGTCGTAACGTCCATGTTTCTGCCCCATAAATTGCCATACTCCAGACAAGCACTTCACTAGTCTCTTCCTTAGTTCTTTTTTCCAGGAGCTCAGAACAGGTGTTCCCAGCGAATAGAGTTTATATAGAATGGAAACTGAGCGAATTTTCCTTTTCTGTTTCTCTGTGCACCGGCATTTAATTCCACTTTCAAACTCCTCATAATCGAGCACACGCTAAGAAATGATAATAATATAAGATTTGAGACACAGGATCCAAACATCGTCTACCTTGTTGGATAACCCAGTAACGCTTTGCTTCAAATACATCCAAGTTAACAACTTTTCCTTATTTCTCAGTGATAAACTAGTTGTAATAATAATTTTTATGTTTTATATGTAATAAATTGCATTATAAAATAATACAATACATTACAAAATTATGAATCAAGTTCGTTTAATATTTGTATGCAATATATAGGCGTATGGTTTTACTTCTCACAGGAGATTTGTTTTTCCATTTTCAGCGCTATCAAATCATTACATATTTTAATTGTTGTTGGGGTCAATGTCTCAACTCTCATTATAAAGGAACTCTAGAGTGACGGATTTATTTTTTCATTGATCCAATTTATTTTATTTCAGTACATAATGTACCTACATGATTAATTGTATGTCTGTTATATTCAGCTGTGTCGAGTGCTAGCTGGTTGATATCAGCGCCAACTCTAGGGAGAAAGCAGAATCTCACGCTCAAGCTGGTTTGAAGTGTCCATACTTGTAATTCCCTATACGCTGGTGTTCCTTTTCCTATTAAAAGTTTCCTTTGTCATTGCTATCCTCCTTTTGACTTCCTGGCAGCAGCTCATGTTACTGCTTATAGTACACCGACGTTTTTCAAGCTGTCCACTTGCTCTACTGCGTCATTTAAAATACACAAGTTGAGCTTCTTTACCTTTCATCCTATAAACATGTTCTTTGTCTTGTTTGAATCTATCTTCATTCTATATTGCTCACAGCTGACATTTAGTTTCAGTAGCGTATCCTTAATATCGTCTCCTCTTCTGCTAACAACGCCATAACATCACAAATCTTATAAACTTTATTCTTTTACCTCCTACCATCACTCCTTCCATATTCTACAAACAGTTCATTATAATTCCTTAATTCTAATTGCTATATACGTTTAAAATTCCATTGTTGTTAATAGTACATTATGCAACGAGCCTATAATGATAGTAATTAAGACGCAAGTATGGATATTTATGCAACGAGCGCAAGCGAGTTTCATAATATTCATACGAGCGTCTTAATTACCGTTATAGGCAAGTTTCGTACGACTTTTTATGCTCGACTATATTTCTAACTTGAAATTATTCGGATGTATACATTTTATTTGTATTTTACAAGATCGGAAGTGACCTTGTTCTGGGTCGTGAATTCTGAGATATGCGCAGACGCGAAAGTATTGATTTTTTCCGAGGAACAATAATGTCATTGACCTTGATGTAATCCCGTTAAACTTGATATAACCTTGATTATTGAATTCGACATTGAAAAACGAGATGACAAATTGAATTTATTTGAATATTATTTACAATTAACGATAATTATTATAGTAACAGAACATAACCTTCTGCGACAGTATTGGATTTCCAGCCTCCGTGACTTTTCGCTAATTCTCTTTCGATTGCATATCCGAGAATAATCGATATTTGCGGCTTTATAACGGTACAAAGCTGACTTGTCATTGGCTGAACACCTGTAAGCTGAGTTGTCATTGGCTGAACACCTGTACTTTAATGAGTAGGCGTACTTTAATGACATGCATTAAAGGACAGCTACCAGGTGTACAATTACTACATTTTGGCATGGTCGAGCATAAAATATAAATGGCCATATTTTCAGTGAGAATGTAAGGTTTAAATGATAATTTTATAATAATAAATCATTTTTGTTAAAACATTATTAAAATAAAGCCACAGACGGAAAACTTCCTATATTTAATGTATGATTTGGAAGGAAATAAAAATGAATATTAAAAAAAAATTCTGGCCAGTTCATTGCCTTTATTACATAACAAAAAACGAAACAAGCGTTTCTTTCATTTAGCTTGCAGTACCTACCTATGTCTTTGCTACCTGTATCGTTACAAACCCATAGTGGAAAATTAGATTCACATTTAATAAGAATAAATGTCTAAAATATTCATCTATTTTCGATAACAAATGAACTCTTTCCTTGCAGTTTTTTAGTGTCTTGTATTTTGGGACTTAAAATAGCGAAACGGCCCATCTTTTGGTAAATGGTGCACATAATATACTAATAATACACAGTGAAAATTGTTTAGATCCCAAAAGTTGTAAATATCCACCATTGAAAGAAGCCACGTATGTCAAATATCTGGGTATCATTATTGATCAGAATTTAAAATGGCCTCATCACATTACTTATCTTTGTAAGAGGGTTTGTAAAACAAATTATAAATTACTCGTAGTTAATCTTCGATGCTACTTACCCATTAGAGTTCTACGAAATGTTTATTTGGCCATTATTGAGTCTATCGTTCAATATGGTATAATTGTATGGGGTAGAAGTACAAAAAGTAATCTTAGTCCTTAAATTTACTACAAAAACGAATAATTAAAATTTGTTTGAAGAAACGTTTCGATTATCCAACTAAATTAATTTATTCTGAATTTAATGTATTTAATATTGAACAAATTTATAAGTATACACTGTTAAAATGTTATCATAAAAATCGTAATAAGTTTGTATTACAGACACACAATTATGACACAAGACGAAATATTAATTCAACATTAGTAGAACCTAAATGTCTCACATCTGCTGGTCTAAAGCATAGCATAAATTTTGGCCCTCGGTTGTACAATGCTTTAACTAAATTACACCCATAACTTCTAACATGTAACCCACTAACATACAACAAGAAAATTAGAAACGTGTTAATATCTTCAATTTGATTAAATGAATTTATAGCCTATGTGTATGAATTAATCAACCTATATTATATTTGTATTCTATAATTTTGAAATATATATTAGTCCTACTTTTCACGTGCAATATTATTCTTCTCTAGTGTTAATATTATATTATATAATTCCATTGCCGCTGTAATTATATTTTAGTTCCTATTTTATTTTATTTATTTTTTATTAATGTTATTTTTTTATTTCCTATATTTCTCTTATATTAATATTGTATTATATAATTTCTGACATCCGGGAGGAAATTAAACGCAGAATAAATATGGGAAATGCGTTTTATTATTCGGTTGAGAAGCTCTTATCATCCAGTCTGCTGTCCAAAAATCTGAAAGTTAGAATTTATAAAACAGTTATATTACCGGTTCTTCTGTATGGTTGTGAAACTTGGACTCTCACTCTGAGAGAGGAACATAGGTTAAGGATGTTTGAGAATAAGGTGCTTAGGAAAATATTTGGGGCTAAGCGGGATGAAGTTACAGGAGAATGGAGAAAGTTACACAAAGCAGAACTGCACGCATTGTATTCTTCACCTGACATAATTAGGAACATTAAATCCATACGTTTGAGAAGGGCAGGGCATGTAGCACGTATGGGCGAATCCAGAAATGCATATAGAGTGTTAGTTGGTAGACCGGAGGGAAAAAGACCTTTGGGGAGGCCGAGACGTAGATGGGAGGATAATATTAAAATGGATTTGAGGGAGGTGGGATATGATGATAGAGACTGGATTAATCTTGCACAGGATAGGGACCGCTGGCGGGCTTATGTGAGGGCGGCAATGAAACTTCGGGTTTCTTAAAAGCCATTTGTAAGTAAGTATTATATAATTTCTGTAACTGTAATTTTAATTCTACTTCCTATTTTATTTTATTTTATATTCTCTTATAGGCCTATTAATATTATATCTGAACTGCGACCGAACACGAGCGCTGCTCATTCGGTCTCAAATTTTGTTAATACTACTCTATCTCCTTTTTTTATTATTATTATTTTATTTCTATTTTTCTTGTTTGTTTGTAATTATATATTCTTTATGGTAAGCTTTGTCTTCTAGGCAGCCTTCAGTTGGAGGAAGCTGAATAAAATTTATTCGAAATAAATAAGTTTAAATAAATAAATAAGTAATAAATGAATGCATAACTTAAATATCGTAATTGCTTACATTCCTATTCAATATAAGAAGATTTTCTGTTACATGTAGGCTTAATTTTCATTTATAAATCGGTGTTTTACTTAATGTTAATACTAGTAATTTTAAAATAATGGCCTTATATTTTATACAGTAATATTCAGGCTTGTTTCAGCAGCAGAATTTACGTAAAGAGGGTAGGTTGGCGAGTCTCAATAGCGAAGCATGAGGCGAAACAGGTTTTCGTTCTGTTCTCTGATTGGTCAGTGTGATTTGTCATCCGTAGACTCCCTACAAACAGTTACAGAACATGTACTTTTAACAGTGGAAAACTAAGAAATTATGTAGCAATTGTTTCTTATATATCAGTGATCGCTTGTCAAAGCCTTCTGATTGTTTGTTTCCTGGAGATGTAAACGGCGCCATATATTCAGTCCCGCGTTGTCCTTTGTGTTGTGCGCGTTCAGTGGTTTATAAAAGCGTAATATTTACTGTAATATTAATTATTGCGGATATTGGTTTATAATAACTTTAGTGCATTTTATTTTAAATGGATTTGCAGCATTACAACATGAATATCTGGCAGTAATAAGGTAAGACTATGGAATTAAGTCATTAAAAGTTTTTAGCGAGTTGTTAGTAATATAACTAAGCGCGAAGATGATTCAGATTGGATACTATTAACCTGGTAGAAGGAAATTCTACCTAAAAGCTTTTTTTATGATTTGAAGGAATTGAATTTTGATCTTGCAGATGCGTGTTCTCACTATATAACAAACAACGTCATTCAGCAGATAATAAGGGTGTAATGCTTGTGAAATTTTACCAATATATCGAGTGAAAAAATGTTTCAAATCTATTTTTTATGTCAAGGGAGAAAGCAAGATAGTTCTAGTGACTTCTTAACTCAGCGTTTCTCAAACTATGGTCCGCGGACCACTTGCGGTCCCCACGAGGTCTGCCCTTGTGGTCCTTCAAAAAGGACAGAAGAAAAAATAAAATTCATACGAAATGCGTATCACACTATAACTGAAAATCTCAGAGTTTGGAAATGACTCATGGCAATCACCTTTCACTTTTTCTCCCAGTACTGACATTTTATGAAATTTATATTATCCTACTGTCTACTCACTTCCCACTCTACTCTCAGCAACAAAAGAGGGATTTCAAGAAATAGCCGGCCCGGATAGCTCAAGCGGTAGGAGCACGGCAGTCTCTATCGCTCGGTCCGAAGGGTTGTGGGTTCGAGTCCCGCCTCGGGCATGGGTGTTGTGTTTGTATTAGTGTAAGTAAAACAAAGGAAACAAGTGAAAACGAAACAGAAAAACAAAGATAACTAAAAAAAAAAAAGCACTATGAACGTGGTGTTTCTTGCCATCTTTTCCCTTCACATCAGCTGATGACATGTGGCTAAGTACATTGGCATATCTTTCAGATGTATTCTCAAAACTAAACGAACTAAATCTCTCTACAAGGTAATTCTTTGACTGTTCTCAATTGTATGAGAAAAAAGTGCTCGAGAAGAAACTTGGTTTGTGGGTCAGTTCCGTAAAACAGAGAATTTTTTCACTATTTCCAAACTTAGTCTTTTTTTGGTTGAAAATGATTTTGTTATTGGAAAAGAATTATGCAATGACATATGTTCGCATCTCGAAACACTGAGGTGACATTTTGAAACTTATTTTCCAAGTAAATATGACGAATTTTCATGGGTTCGTGATCCCTTTCATTGCGATGTTGAAACTAACAAACTTTCATTGAGTGAAACAGAACAGTTAATTGAACTCTTGAATGACACCGGACTTAAAATGAAATTCCAAGCGGAAGGTATTGTTAATTTCTGGACCTCATCACAAGTGAAAAAAGAATACAGTGACCTGTACAATGGTGTTTACAGATATTTGTTTGCTTTTACGTATCTGTGTGAGAAAAGGTTTTCATCACTAACTCTAATAAAAACAAAGTAGGCTACTGAAATCAACTCGATGTATGTGACGATCTCCGACTTAAGCTTACCAGCATACGTCCAAATATAAAACAAGTGTGCAAGAATCGGCAGGCTTATCCATGTCATTAGTAGGAATACCAACATTTATTTATTTTGTTTAGTTAATAAGTTAAAGATTATACGAACTCTAATAGCCTTGATTTATTAAAAAACGAAAATGAATTTTTTTCTATTAACATTAATTTAATTAGTAAATACTAATATAAAGATAAATGAATTAAATTAATTTTAATTAATTAATTGTTTTAAAATATAAGCTTTCGAAGGGAACAAAATAAGGTGGTCCTCGGAACTGTTCTGACTTAAAAAAAGTGGTCCCCACTTCAAAAAAGTTTGAGAAACGCTATCTTAAATGATACTACCGGGACATCACTTTATTTTTACTTGCATTTTTATTGTATATGCGTTTCTGAATGTACTTGACTCCCACCCCTTGCAGTAATGTTCTTGCTCCCGTCAGCCACACAAACTTACGGCCGCTGTTGCATTCGAAGTCTTCAAGCACTGAAGTAAACAGTACAGAGTATAGTGTGTTTCAGAAATATGGTTGCGTTTTCCAAGAAGGAAGAGCCTATATTATTGAAGCTTATTTCCAGGGGCAGGTATTTATGGAGATTAATTTTATCATTTGTGTTTTTTAATATTGGTGTCGGCGGAGATTGTTGGAGATTGATTTGTACTCTTGTTGGATATTAATGGAAATTTTGGAAAGTACTCCTATTTTGAAATTTGGAGTATTAACTCAGTATGAATATTGCTTTCCAAATAATTAACATTAAAGGCTCATTGGATTCTAGTAAAGGTACGGTATGGCCAATAGACAATATTTGTTGGATTGAGACTGTATTTAACATATATTCATTAAAAAAAAAAAAAAAAAAAAAAAAAACTTGCAGCCCTCAAATGAATACTTCCAAAATATTAGTGAAATGTTGAATTCTCCGTCTTTTGAGTTCACTAATGTAATCAGAACACCTGGAATACCATGTAATGTAGCCTACTTGAATGTGCAACAAATTAAAATTAAAAAAAAAGTCCGAAAAAAAGAACTCAGAATATGAAATACGCTATAAAACGACACAACAATAATAATTCGCGAATGTGTTCATATTTCGCGATTTTTCGTGATTATTTTATCTGCATATTATGAATCAGAATAACTTAATTCGTAAAGATTAGTAAAAATCTATTGTATATCTGTTATGTTGTGATTTTCGCGATCTCCGTAAATACCCGCCCCTGCTTATTTCGCACAGGTGCGGTGTGTAGCATGACTGAATAACTTTCAAGTGAAGATTAGAGTTACCGAAACTACGGTAATATCACAGTCTACTATATACAGTCGCGAAGCTCAATATGTAGTAAAAATGCAAACATGGGTAGTTGCCCACCACTAGGATCGCTACTATCGCCTCATCATCGTAGATCTGTCTCCTAGTAGACGACAAAATATGTTACACTTTCGTTGTGTTCTTTTGGAAATATTAACACCTTCCTTCCATTATTGAAATATTAAATGCATAAAGTTAATTTATTATTTTAATGAAGTATATTAAATTCCACCATAAACTCGAAGATACCTGCAAGAAATAGGTTAATATTGTTTTTGTTTGTGCAAAACGAACTGAAATTTACTATAATCGCTTCACTCATCCAAGATTATAGTGATAATTAACTATGAAACCAATAAATATTAATTTGCATTTCCCTTTACAACAATAATAATGGAAATATGAATTAATGGAGTAACTTACGTGTACCGGTACTTGTAGTGTAGGCTTACGTAGTTAACAAAGTGGGATGAGGTTAAGCAATAATAATCACACCAGAATTGGAAATAAAACGTGATCAATAAATTTTATTGTAACAGACTTTTTCTACGTCTCTAGTAAAGTAACAAATAAAAATAACAACAAAATTAACAGCTATAATTAAAAACATACCCTTTGAAAAAAAAAAGTAGGCCTAAGCAATAATAATCCCACCAGAATTGAAAATAAAACGTGATCAATACATTTCATTAAAACAAACTTAATTTTTCTACGTCTCTTGTAAAATATTATCATTCCAATTATTGTATTTTAGCCATTAACATTTTCATTACAATCAATAACGAACATTTCACAAGCATCAGTGTGAAATACGCAACGAGCTAGCACTCGATGGAAATACGACACAGTCCAATGTCGACCGTGGACAGTCTATTGTTTCTAGTTGCTAACCGCTTGGAGCGCTTTATCACGAGATTTGCAAAAAATCACCTCGAGCTTCTCGACTGTATATAGTAGATGTGGTAATATGCTGAATAAAGTAACCAATATATATTGAATAAAACCGCCTGAAGAGTTGAGTTTGTGAAAAAAAAAATGTTACTACTCTACTGTATTTTGATAAAATACCGTAAAAGTAATGATCAAACTGAAAATCCTAATATCGTATTTCCCTGTAACATAAATGGATACACTACGTTTCTCTCCTCCTATACCTAGTAAAATGATGTGTTTACATATTGCACTAGTAACACCAAACTCCTGTAATGGAAGGGGGGTAACAGTTTTTCCGAGTATAGCCAGGTTAATGTTAGAAATGTTGGTAAAAATAAAGTGATGTCCCTGTATTTGGTTGCAACTAGCACTGAGATAGTTCGGTGATTTCGGAAGTGAAAATCGTTGAATTTATAAGGGTTATATTGTGGAGATGCACTTGATCGCATATGTAAGGCATAACAAAAGCCTAAACTAACCAAACCTAACATGTCACGGATTCATATAGGCCTATGCAAGGTGTAAAAGCGGTAAAAGCGGAGTACGAAAGGAACTACGTCAGCGCTAGTTGAGCCAAGAAATTCCAAGCTCTGTCTGTGCACAGTTCGGTGACTGAAAAGTATTTATGACTAGTGATTAAGTTGGTACCAGGAAAAACATTTATTGTCAAGAGCAATATGAAATGTTCACAATGTGTGCGCCACTAGAAAACATTCCTAAAATAGATACCTTGAAAATAGCTGGAATTTAAAGTATGGCTTAGTGTAAATTGGATGTGATTACTAGGAAAGCTGTATGCTCACGTAGCCCGTTCCAAATACATAAGCCTACCTTACTTATGTACGAAATTAGTCGTGAGAGAATGTTGAATAAGACTGCCATATTTCCTTAATGTAACGTAATATGAGGAAGTGAGTAATGGGAATTTTCAGTGTCACCAACTGTAGAGAATAGCGTGTGCGGGATGTGATATGAACCTAACCTCTCACATAACACTACAAACCTAATCTAACATAACCTAATCTCTCACATAGTACAATAAGTTAATTTAACCTAACCTAACTTCTCACATAATACTACACATCTAATCTAGCATAACCTAATGTATGTATTTATTCACACTGCAATGGGTATATACCCGGTGCCAGTGGTAACTAATTACACTCAATAATGACAATAATAAACTTATTAATTAAAAATACAATTAATACTAATAATAATAATAATAACAATAATAACAGGGAATATCCCAAATTAAATGAAACGATCACTTAAAATAACATTTGAAATAAGTCTAATTTGTATCTTAAACCTATGATCGAACTAAAACCCACGAGTATGATATGTTCATATCTGCACAAGTACCTTTCAACATTACACTCATTTCGCTGTCAACTCACTCACTGCACTGGAACTACGACACATTTCACTGGTTCTATCCTGATTTCACTAACACTTCAAAAACATTTCACTGTTCAAATACTTTGCACTGCCACTATAAACTATAAAGCTTCACTGACAGGAACACGTTTCACTTACACAACATAATTCTTCACTGATACAACACTTCAATAACAACGTATCATTTACGCCCTCTAAATACTGTGTATAATTACCGTCTATTAGTAAAGTCCTTAAGCCTATTTTTAAATACATTTTTGGTTGTTGGTGAAGCCTTTAGTAAGTCTGCAGGTAAAGCATTCAAGTCCCTGATAGTACGATTGAGAAAAGAAAACTTTCCAGTGTCCGTCCTCTGCCTTCTTTCCCTCAATTTATATGAGTGGTCGTTCCTTGAAGAGTAATTTGGCGGCTGCAACCTATTTTTTATTTCTCTCCAGGCAGGCTCACCTCTGTATGTTTTGAACAGTACGCATAATCGAATTCGCGTTCTCCTGTCCGTGAGTGTGTCCCATTTTAATGGTGAATTTTTCCGACAACACTTGAGAGCCCGTTTTTAATCTTTTCCAGTGTCTTAATATGTTCTAATCTGTAAGGATCCCAACATGCAGCACCATATTCCATTACTGGACGTACTAGTGATTTATATGCAATCTCTTTGGATTTATCAGAACCTCTCTCGCATAGTGCTACAAGTTAATTTGGTCAATGTGCACTTTCCTACGGCCACATCCAACGGACTCCTAACTAATATTCACACGTTTATCACTGGGATTGTGGCGCTGGGAATCAATTTAGAACACTTTTATCTCAGCCACGACACATTTCAATTTTTATTGTACAACATATATGCAATTATCACTACAATGACACAATAATTTTTGCACCTAACACAGAATGTACTTAGGAAACGTAATTAACAGGGTCGCAGTTTCACTTCACTTCACTTCCACTAGATGACTCTGACTTCCAGCAGACGATATGCTATAGGTGTAGCAGGGATGCCAATATCGGCAAACGAAATGAAACTATGAGGAATGTTACAACAGGTGTGCTAAACGTGAGGAATGTTAAAATAGGTGTGTAGTACGTTAGGTTAGGTTATATTATATGAATGGTTACCACAGTTGGCGACACTGCAATCATTCTCCCACTCCACCTCAAATTACGTCACATCGGCGAAATATGGCCTCCTTCTTCCTTCAAGTACGACGATTTTCCTATATAAGTAAGGAACCTATTTAGGGCGGGTTGGGTGGAACACAGCTCTCCCAGTGATCATATCGTGTTTCTACTAATCCACACTACAAAACTAAGGTACTTTCAGTGTTTGTTTTTAATCCCCTATACTGGCAATACCAAATTCAACATTCATTGTACAATTTAATTTAGTCTAACCTAAGCTAACCTAACCTAACCTAACTTCTCACATAATACTACACACCTAATCTAACATAATCTAAATTCTCATATAGTATTACAAGTTAATTTAACCTAAAGTAACTTTTCACATAATACTACACACCTAATTAATTTAACCAAACTTCTCACATAATATTACACACCTAAACTAACCCAACCTAACTTCTCACATCATACTACACACGTAATCTAACATAAGCTAATCTCTCACATAATACTAAGGTAATTTAACCTAATTTAACATCTCACATACACCTAATCTAACTTAACTTCTCACATAATACAGCACTACAACTTAATCTAACATAACCTAATCCCTCACATAGTAACACAAACTAATTTAACCTAACCTAACCTAACCTAACCTAACCTCTCACATAATACTACAAACCTATATTTCCTTAATTTCTAACATAATACTACAACCTAACCTAATATAACCTAATTTCTCACATAGCACTACAACTAATTTAACCTAACCTAACCTCTGACATAATACTACGCATCTAATCTTATCTAACCTAAATTTTCACTTAATATTACACACCTAATCTAACCCAACCTACTTCTCACATTATACTACACACGTAATCTAACATAATCTAATCTCTGACATAGTACTAAAAGTTAATTTAACCTAACTTAATCTCTCACATAATATTACACACCTAATCTAAATTAAGCCAACTTCTCACACAATACTACAACCTAATTTAACATAAGGTAATCTCTCACATAGTACTACATACCTAATCTAGGAGTATTTTGTTTGCAATGTTGCCAATCCTCTTACGCAGAGTCGGGAGCTACCTAGTGGATGAAGCGTGAAACATGGGAAGAATGGCGCCTCATTCTAACCCACTATTTATTATTTTTACATTTTGCTTCTGAAGTGCATTTTGTGCAAAAATGTAGTGCGCACCCCATTGGGTGTAGTGTAATAAGAAGTTAAACGTGTTGTGACAGTAATAAAATTGTGAACGATTGGTTTAAAGTGGCGCGAACATACTGAACCTTTAACAAGTTTATTAGTAGAGAATGTACTGTGTCCCAAGAGGCTACAAGATGAAGTATTACCGTACTGGAGATTATAAATGGACGACGCACGTGCATCTAGCAAGCGAAGGACTTGACTGACAGCTCATGCTGCTCTTGTTTCGTCACTGTGACTCATAATATTCGGAATTAAATGAATGGCTCTCCCAAAAAAATGCTATGTAATGTTTCATACAAAACAATTTTTATTTCGGAAAGGAAGCAAAAACGAGTAAAATTGTATTTTGTTGGAAATATCTCAAGTAACAAAGCCTTGTAATTAATGACATTACTTAGATTTTGTGTGTGTGTCTGTGTCTGTGTGTGTGTTTTTTTTTAAATAAATGTAAAAGTTGCAAGCCCTACGAAAATAGTAAATTTGTTCCAGAAGTTAAATTACATTGATTTAGAAAAAGTGTAATTATTCAGCTTGACAGCCACCGGCGTGGCTCAGCCGGTTAAGGGGCTTACCTGCCGGTCTGATGTTGCGTTCGGGTGCGGGTTCGTTCCCCGCTTGGGTTGATTACCTGGTTGGATTTTTTCAGAGGTTTTCCCCAACCGTAATGTGAGTGTAAGGTAATCTATGGCGAATCCTCGGCCTCATCTCGCCAAATATCATCTCGCTATCACCAATCTCATCGACGCTAAATAACCTAGTAGTTGATACAGCGTCATTAAATAACCAACGAAAAATTTATCTTGACGAGTAATTACCTAGATATGAAATGTACAGTACAATACTTTAACATACTGTAGCTTGTAAGAGGGTCTTAGGTCAACTGACTTAGTTTGTTTAATATACTCGTAGTTTAAAGTAAAATTCTTTATTGTAATGTTTTCTTGATTTCCACACCTTACAGCAGTGTAGATAAATATGCATAAGCCTACGTAACTATATATATCTCTATCTAAACCGTTGTTTATTCATTATCATGTCTGTAGACCTTGTACAGCTTCGCCTATCAAAACGGTTTGTGTGTGACGTTCGTGGTGTCACGTGTGAGTTACCTACTATCTTAGTTACGCTCAAGTATACGATTGCATCAACTTCATAGCGTGTAACGTACAGAAAATATATGGACATGATATGAAAAGTTTCACAGGTGTCTATCCAGTGTTAATCTGTGACGCAGGTTTCAGACATTACAAATGATTCCTATTTTAAATAACTGTACATAAACTATACATCACGTGTCACTCGTATTATCAGTTGTTAGAAAAGCGTAATAACCAAAGACAAAGTAGCCTACTTAGTAATGTGTGCCAACGTTAACTGGGAAAAGGACGGTCATCTATACAGAGTGACTTGAAAATAAACCGACAAAAATTTCTGGAAAGTTCTTTAAGTAAAAAAAAAAACACAAACACAAACACACACACACACACACACACACACACACACATAAAAGGACGGTCATCTATACAGAGTGACTTGAAAATAAACCGACAAATATTTCTGGAAAGTTCTTTAAGTAAAAAACACCCACACACACACATAAAAGGACGGTCATCTATACAGAGTGACTTGAAAATAAACCGACAAATATTTCTGGAAAGTTCTTTAAGTAAAAAACACCCACACACACACATAAAAGGACGGTCATCTATACAGAGTGACTTGAAAATAAACCGACAAAAATTTCTGGAAAGTTCTTTAAGTAAAAACACACACACACACACACACACACACATAAAAGGACGGTCATCTATACAGAGTGACTTGAAAATAAACCGACAAAAATTTCTGGAAAGTTATTTAAGTAAAAAACAAACACACACACACACACACACACATAAAAGGACGGTCATCTATACAGAGTGACTTGAAAATAAACCGACAAAAATTTCTGGAAAGTTATTTAAGTAAAAAACAAACACACACACACACACACATAAAAGGACGGTCATCTATACAGAGTGACTTGAAAATAAACCGACAAAAATTTCTGGAAAGTTCTTTAAGTAAAAACACACACACACACACACACACACACACACACACACACACACACACACACACATAAAAGGACGGTCATCTATACAGAGTGACTTGAAAATAAACCGACAAAAATTTCTGGAAAGTTCTTTAAGTAAAAATCACACACACACATAAAAACACACACACACAAACACAGAGAGAGAGAGAGAGAGAGAGAGAGGGGGGGGGGAGATATCAAATAAACACAACTTGTGATCAGGCAATGAGTTTGTGTACATCATACATTTTTAAAATTTGTTTACTATCTGACATCGAACTCTTCTTCTAATTTGCTGCGGAATCCGAGAGAAGCTCTCCGTACACTCCCTAGTCATTCTGAGTAAAGTTGAGTTTACATAATTTCACTTATTTAAAAACTGAAATACATTTTAGAGAAAAGAAACAAAACTTCGGGAAAGTCTTTCCTATAAATAACACATAGCCTACCTTTTCCCTTATTTAAGCCTCTTAGAGGTTGTCTAACTTTCGTTATTGGGACTGAGTTTTAAGAAATTCACAGGATGATAACTTGAAAAATGTTTAAAATAGGAGTGTGTGGCTGTCACTGACATATTTCTTTGCTCTGTGGCTATTATCACAATTAATTTGTCGGTCTATTTTTCCGATACTCTGTATATCCTTGGCATTCACATGGATAATAATCTCAACTGGGACATGCAAATCACAGAAACCTGCAGAAAAGTATATTCTATTATTCATGTGCTAAAAAGGATAAATGTTCATCTTCTCTCTTGCTTAAAAAAGTCCCTTGTGCAGACCCTTGTATTTCCCTATTTTGACTATGCTGACATTTTACTGACTGACCTTTCCAGCGACAACAAAATGAAACTTCAACGTGCTCATAATTTGTGTGTACGTTTTGTAAGCAATGTTCGTAAATATGATCATATTACCCCATCCCTGGAAGCAATAGGTTGGCTTAAACTAGATAAGAAAAGAAATTTACATTCACTTCTCTTTCTCTTCGAAATCTTGAACTCTTCTATTCCTTCGTACCTGTCGTCTCGCTTCACTTACCTTTCTTCCCACCACAATCTGAACACACGCTCTCGCCATGAAACAATACTAACAATACCATCCCATCGCACCTCCTCATACTCATCCTCTTTCACAATAGCCCTGCCAAGACTCTGGAATTCGTTACCTGCTAGCATCAGGGACTTTCGAAATAAAATTCAATTCAAACGCAAACTTACTAGGCACTTGGTCAGTAATTGAGACTCGTTCAGACATGGTTTCTTGTAAATAGTTATTTTAATCTACCACAAAATATCTCAATATCCGCTAATTTCATCACTATAGAATTTTGTTATTGTAGGTTTAATTTCTAATTTAGTAAATACAAAAATATTCTTTGTTCTTAACTTCTATGATAAAATGTCTAGCTTTCATTAATCAGGTATTCTTGTCGTACTTTAATTTTTATTGTAATTGTAATTGTAAATTTAATATTAATTGTAATCTTATTGTTCATGTTATAGTTGTAATCCCCTGGTAGAGGGGCAGAGAAGGCCTGACGGCCTTATCTCTACCAGGTTAAATAAATAAATCTAAATCTAATCTATATTCCCTACATAATTTCGCTGTCCTAGCCATGAACTAATATTTCCAAAAGACTAGTTGATATTATCGTCGTCAAATAGAAGAAACGTGGCGTTTATTAAGGCTATTAATACCACGTGCGTTTTAAACTATAGTACACTGGGATGAAAAAGAAATGCCTATACGATATCATATCGTTTTCCGAGGACTTAGGAAACATGGCGTGATGAAAAGCTATTTTTCTGAGATTACTTTAAAAAAACATGTAAATACGACTTTCATAATATGTTCACGTTATTATTTACTATGAATTGATTTGAAATTATTCATACACATTTATTTTACAACGGAAATAGTGAAACTGCAGTTTATGTGGTTTTCCACAGCCTTCCTTATTATCCATGGATGCTGTCATTGTTACAAGCAATATGTACGGCCTGTTACGTTTTATATTGTATTAAAAAGAAATGTGTCAGTTTTATTATAAATATAAATATATAATTATATTATAATTACAGATAAAGAAGTGAAAATTGAATCTGATTTTAAAATATTTAACTACAGATTTCTCGTTCGCATTGAATAAAAACTCTCTAGAAAATTCAGGCCATTTCAGATGTGTTTGTATAATTATTTCATACATACAGCAAAGTAGCCTACTCGTAACACGCTAATATTTCAAATCGATAGCGACTTCGACTCCTCATTTCTTAACAAGCCAAGTGTACATAAGGAATTAACATTTCCATAATAAATCCATGTAAAAATATTGAAAGTGGAATTTCATGTACCTGGACATGTGTAAAAAATTAGTAGTCCTCCTTGAAAATGAAGACTATGTACTGATTATCTATGCTAGTAATAAATCTGTAGCCGAAATTTTTCTGGTAATTTTCGATTTTCCAAAACTATTTGGTCCTAACATATATAATTGACCACCCTGAAACCGAAAATCGCTTTTTTGAAATTTTTGTTTGTATGTCTGTCTGTCTGTCTGTATGTATGTTTCTTATCTTTTCACGCGATAATGGCTGAACGGATTTCGATGAAAATTGGAATATAAATTAAGTTCGTTGTAACTTAGATTATAGGCTATATGGCATTCAAAATACATTATTTAAAAGGGAGTTATAAGGGGGCCTGAATTAAATAAATCGAAATATCTCGCTTATTATTGATTTTTATGAAAAATGTTACATAACAAAAATTTCTTTAAAGATCATTTTCGATAAGTTTTATTCTTTGAAAAAGTTAGATAGGACTGATATTTAATGAGATAAATGAGTTTTAAAATTAAAACAACTGCCATCTAAGGCCGTGTAATGAAATAAACAAATGACTTCGTCTATAAGGGGCCTTGGTCAACAATCGAAAGCTATGAATCATAGCCTACAGAAAATGTTTCTGTGTTTGTATGAAGCAATATCGGAAGCTAAATTAACCGATTTGTATAATTAATTATTATTTCACCATTGGAAAGTGTAGTTTCTCTGTATGGACATAATGCTATAATGTTATTACAGTAACTTGTGAGTGAATTGAGGACAGGTAAGATTAAAATAGCTTCTTATGCACAGGAAACTTGATAGGCTATTCTGTGTATTCGTTTCCTGTATTTCTTAAAATAATGTTTATCTCAGAGAATTAACGAACAACGAGAGTGTATTGATTTAGTATGCAGTAATAATATTTTAGCTTAGCATTTCATTATTTTATAATCCAAATTTTAACTATGCTCAATTGAATCGAGTTAAAATACATAAAAAACATATGCATTAAATGCAATGCAAAAAAAATTGGGTAATGAGCCAAGCAGATTATGTTGCCCTGTTGTAAAATAAAATTTGTTCCTGCTGAGATTCAAGAGCCCCCATAACAAATTGAAAACTTACTTATCGGGGTACATCCGTTAACACACTTTTATATAATATAATATAATATAATATAATATAATATAATATAATATAATATAATATAATATAATATAATATAATATAATATAATATAATATAATAAAGTTATTTGAAGGGTTCAGAACCATAGTGGGCCAAGCGCCATTTACTGGATACATAGAAAACAAGAGTTAAAATTAAGTTATTACCATTATTCAATGGAAACCTATAACAAGTAAAATAAAATATACACATTAAATCTAAATGATGTCAATGTTCATTGAACTATGGATGCATGTAATAAAAATTAAGAAACATGTTAAAGGAATTGTCATTACACCAAATGAGTGTCTCTGGACCAAAATGATTCCATTTTAATTATTTAAATACAATTTAAATTAAGTAACATATTAAACGATTTATCCTTCTATCAAACACGAATGTTCCCTGGATCAAATGTCCTATTTTAATTATGTAATTACTTTATATTTATTTCTAACTGGTGCAGCGGAGCGCACGGGTACGGCTAGTTGCCAAATAAAATTCTGTTCGATAGCACTAATCTTGAAACAATGGATTTTATACTGCAGAAGAAAAGATTTTGTTCAGCTTCAACGGAGATCAATAATTCATCTCTGACTTGAGATCATATGGTTTGCACAGTCGGCATTATTTGAGTATTTTTCGGAACAAAATTAATCAACTTATAAATGTATTATTATATAGAATAGAATTCCTTTCGATGCAATTAGTAACACCGACCTCCTAATTTACTCGGTGTAGCAGATAGCTGTCATCCAATACTTCAATTATCTTGGGAAACTTGAAACTGCAGAAGTAATTTTGACTGACTGTGTATGCTGTTTAAATGCATAAGTGCTCTCATGTATAAAGACACACAAAGTATAGTACTTTTAATATACAGGGACATCATTTTATTTTTACTTCAATTTTTATTGTACCTGAGTTTTTAATGTATTTCACTCCCACCCCTTCTACTAACGAAGTTCAACCGTCCTCAACGCCGCATATACAGTCATAGTAGTCTTACGGTCATAGTAAACAGTATGTTCCAAAAATTATGTTCGCGTTTTCCAGTGACGAAAGAGCTTTCAATATTGAATCATTTTCGCACAGGTACTGTCGTCCATTTGCCTACGTCGTATCCCGGTTTCCCCCATCAGCTTTTTTCGCCAGCTAGTGGTTGGGCTGTCTTAGCTCTTTTCTGAGAACATTAATTTCTGGTAGGAATTGGACGTCTACGTAATATTATACCCATACAACTGTTTAAAATAACTTGAATAAAAGGGCTTCGTTAAGTAATTAACTGTCACGTGATTTTCCTCCTTTGTACGACCCTACGATATAACCACTTGGACGGTCAGTAGATAGTATGTCTGAGTAATTTTATCTTTTCGGATCGGGCAGAAGTGAAGATTGAGTTTACAGTACGTAAGGTACTCTTTTATAGAGTAGGTACAGAATTATTTCAACATGAGTTACTAGTACGAAGAACGAAACTGGTAATTGGGATTAAGTACATTAGTCTATAGTGCGGTAATATGCACATTAAAATGAAGCCTGTATCGAAATGAACGACTACCATTAAAAAAATGTGTTTAAATATCCATATTATGATTATTTTTCAATTTAACTTCATTCTCTATATTGTACGCTAATGTGCTGTAGACAGTATAATATACACTGCATAATGAATACGTCCGAATGGATAGCTCAGTTCGTGAGTAAAAACACTTATTGTTAATACTGTACTGTATTTTGATTAAACAAAAACCTAATGAAAATGATTAAACTCAAAAGCGCAATATTTCCTAGTTTACGTAAATGGATGAACTACTTATCTTCCCTCCTATACCTAGTGAAGTGATTTGTTTGTATATAACGCCAGTATCATCGAACTCCAGTCGTGGAAGGGGGAAGCAAACGGCGTTGATCCAGAGGTATAGGCAAGTTAATATTAAAAATGTTGGTAAAAATAAAATGATGTCCCTGTATTTACTATTATTTTATCTCGAATATAAGATAATTGAACTCACCTGGTAGAAAGAAGTAGTCCCTGAAGTAAGTATATTAATTTTTTTATAATTCCGGTGTATAAAGTTGATGCTTCAGGGTTCTACCAGAGGACTCGCGGTGACTTTCTTGTGCACCTGTGTCAGCAACTCATCGTGGCACACTGAGAATGACATCAAATTTGCGTGGTTAATAAGGATATTAGTAGATTGTGACGTAGTCAACATTATCTCGTCGTTGAACTGGTTTCCCTCTTTTATTTTTGATAAAGCACTTCCACTTATTTCTGTATGCTAATGGATCGAGTACGTCCCCACAGGAAAATGGAAATGAGTCGCATTTCCTTAACTGTAAAGAGGCATGTCTCTCGTCATCGATTTTTGAATTATATATGTTGAGTAACTGTATACTTATCGGAAGGAAAGTATATACTCATAGATAATATTTATGTTTTACCGTAACTTCAAAGCTGAATTTTATTTTTACTTTTCATTTCAGTAAATTCACATTATGCAAGAGCTTTATCATACTTCAACAATTCTGGAATTTATTAGCCTACATTCTTTAAGTATAGTAATACTGAGAACCATTATTGGAAGGGCCGCCGAGAAGGGACGGGGGCAAAGAGGGCGAGTGAATATAGGCCCGTGAGCAGTAAGGGCCCGTCAGATTGAGTGTCATTACTTTTTATTATCACGAATAATTATTCCTATACAGTTTTCGCTGTAAGAAAAATCCTAATGTGAACATAAGCACGTTGCTGTCATACCCGTGATTGGCTCCCAGTCGAAACACTCACATGACGCAGGAAAATATAGTTCGAAACCACAATCTTGTATTATCTATACTAATAATAAATCTGTAGCCGAAATTTTTCTGGTAATTTTCGATTTTCCAAAAATAATTGGTCCTAACATATATAATTAACCACCCTGAAACCGAAAATCGCATTTTTGACATTTTTGTTTGTATGTCTATCTGTATGTTTGTTACCTTTTCACGCGATAATGGCTGAGCCGATTTATATGAAAATTGGAATATAAATTAAGTTCGTTGTAACTTAGATTTTAGGCTATATGGCATTCAAAATACTTTATTTAAAAGGGGGGTTATAAGGGGGCCTGAATTAAATAAATCGAAATATCTCGCTTATTGTTGATTTTGTGAAAAATGTTACATAACAAAAGTTTCTTTAAAAATTATTTTCGATAAGTTTTATTCTTTACAAAACTTTGATAGGACTGATATTTAATGAGATAAATGAGTTTTAAAATTAAAATAACGCCATCTAAGACGGTGCAATGAATTAAGAACAAATGACTTCGTCTATAAGGGGCCTTGGACATCAACAATCGAAAGCTATTACACATAGCCTACAGAGAATGTTTCTGTGTTTGTATGAAGTAATATCAGAAGCTGAATTAACCGATTTGTATAATTAATTATTATTTTACCATTGGAAAGTGTAGTTTCTCTAGATGGACATAATGCTATAATGTTATTACAGTAACGTCTGAGTAAATCGAGGACAGGTAAGATTAAAATAGCTTCTTATGCACAGACAATTTGATAGGCTATTTTGTACATTCGTTTTCTGTATTTCTTAAAATAATATTTATGTACACTCATTTTAATATCAGAGAATTAACGAACAACGTGAGTGTATTGATTTAGTATGCAGTAATAGTACGTTAACTTAGCAATCCATTATTTTATAATTCAAATTTTAACTATGCTCAATTGAATCGTGTTAAAATACATAAAATATATGCAATAAATGCAATGCAAAAAAAATTGGGTAATGAGCGAAGCAGATTATCTTGCGCTGTTGTAAAAGTTGTTCCGTGGATCAAACGTCCTATTTTAATTATGTAATTACTTTATATTTATTTCTAACAGGTACAGCGGAGCGCACGGGTACGGCTAGTTTGAAAATAAAACGTTGAATTCTAGATTTAACTTTAGTCATATGTAAAACGCTATGTAAAAGAAAAGCTACTTTTATATTTTGTTATGTACTATGAACGCGGATGAATACCAACAGTAATACCGAGGTAGTCTGTTCTTGTAACAAGCTGGCGTCACTTGAGCTCGTAGTTCACGTAAGCACGTCGTACTGAAGTATGGCTTTTGGACCCTCAACTGTCCATTGTGAAGACATAAGACTTAAAAATAATTAAATTATAGTAATTATAAAATAAATGTTTTCTAAGCAAACGAATTCATAGTAGTGAGGTTAGGCCTACTTGACGAGTAACGGGAAATGTTTAACATGAAACAGAATGTACAACAGTAGGCGGGAACACGTACTGAGAATCTATGGCGCCAAACAGCGGCCAATGAAGCCTCACATCAGTCACGTGATATTGTTTATATTAGGATTTTTCTTACAGCGAAAAGATTATAGATACATACGGGTACTATAACATTTTGTAAGAAAATTTGTTACGTAAATTTGAGATATTAACTCAACAGTAGTAGTATTAATACAAATTAACACTTCATATGTAAATATTTGACTTTTATATAATAGAATATCGGTTTCCCGCATTAACGTTCACCGACACGACAATTGAGGCCCCGGCATTTGCCTGAACTATGTTCCCGTCGCTTGTACCGAACACGTTCAATTATTTATTGGCTTTTCCTTTTTAACTACCAAACCCCCACTGGCCCACCACAATATGCTAATGGCCTCTCCCAAACGGAAGTCGCAGGATACGTTTCCTTTTCAATACATTGTATGTTTCGTGTCGAAACTTTCGTCTTTTCCTTGTCGATTGTCTAGTAAATTCTGTTCATTAGTGTTACCGGTTATCCAGGGATATCATTTTATTTTTACTTCAATTTTCATTGTACCTGAGTTTTTGAATGTACTTCACTCCCACCCCTTCTACTAGTAAACTTCCAACCGTTCTCCACACAGAGCCGAGGGCGCGTAAGCAGTACTGACTTAGTGAGTATAGTACGTTCCAGAAATATGTTCGCGTTTTCCAGTGACGAAAGAGCCTTCAATATTGAATCATATTTTCGTACAGGTACTGTCGTCCGTTTGCCTAAGTCGCATCCCGGTTCCCCCCCCCCTGCTTCTGTTCACCCCTCTGTAAAGTCTAGTAGCTGGGCTGTCTTAGCTCCTTTCTGAAAACATTAATTTCTGTTAGGAATTGGACGTCTAAGTAATATTATACAAGTGTTTAAAATAACTTAAATAAAAGGGCCTCGTTAAGTAATTAACTGTCACGTGATTCCCTCCCCCTTTCTACGACCCTGCAACAAAACCACTTGAACGGACAGTAGATAGCATTTCTGAGTAATTTTATCTTTTCGGATCGGGCAGAAGTGAAGATTAAATTTACAGTACGTAAGGTACTCTTTTATAGAGTAGGTACAGAATTATTTCAACATGAGTTACTCGTACGAAGGACGAAACTGGTAATTGGAATTAGGTACAATAGTCTATAGTGCGATAATATGCACAAAAGAACTGAAGCCTGTATCGAAATGAACGGCCACCATTTTCAAAAAATTTGTTTCAATGTCCATATTATGATTATTATTCAATTTAACTTCATTCTCTATATTGTACGCTAATGTGCTGTAACAGTACAATATACATTGCATAATTAATACGTCCGAATGGATAGCTCAATTCGTGTGTAAAACACTAAGTGTTAATATAGTACTGTATTTTGATTAAACAAAAATCTAATGAAAATTATCAAACTCAAAATTGCGATATTTCCTAGTTTACATAAAAGGATGAACTACTTTTCTTCCCTCCTATACCTAGTAAAGTGATTTGTATTTTACGCCAGTATCATCGAACTCCAGTCGTGGAAGGGGTAGCAAACGGTGTTTCCTGTTTCAATCGTTAATAAGAAAGGTATAGCCAGGTTAATATTAAAAATGTTAGTAAAAATAAAATGATGTCCCTGTAGTTTAACTGCACAATGGACAAGTACAGGCATAAGTCGGGAGCTGAGAAGCACAAGGAGAGACAGATATGGGTGCCAGACTGCGTGAAAAATGTTATGAAGACATTAACAATGAGATCAGTAATGAGCCGAAATATTTAAAATCAATTCATGCCTCTAATTTAGGGCCAACCACACTGAAACCTATAAATCTCCTAAATAGTGTGGGCGGAATTAAAACTGGACAGTTTATTTCCAAATATTTGTATAGCCATTAGAATATTCTATACAATTCCTGTGACAGTTGCTGATGCTGAAAGATCTTTCAGCAAAATGAAGGGAATAAAAAATGTATTCAGATAAACGATGTGTTGAGAACGACCGAGTAATCTTGGCTCCTTAGTCTGGAGAGCGATCTTGCTAGGTCTTTAAGGGCCGTATTCATAGACATTTTTAGCGCGGGCTTCCGGTGGATGATCAGCGTATTTCGTATTCATAAACCAGTGTTAGCGATAGGATATGATTTGAATTCTGTACTGGTAACCAGTGGATAGCCGGGGCTAGCTTAGTACGCTCGTAGCGCGTGCTGCGAAATGTCTATGAATAGCACCCCTAAGTGTTGATATAATTGATGATTCTGCATCAATGAAGTCAAGGAGAGTTATTTGTTGATGTTGGATTGTAAGATAGAAATTACAGCTGTTTAGGAATATAATATATTGTGCTAATGTGAAGTTTTGTTCAAAGTTTTCAAAGTAATAAAAGTGTATATTTTTAACAAATCTGGCTTTCAGGTAGTACTACTACTACTATTACTCTATTATTATTACTACTACTACTACTACTACTACTACTCTATCACTACTACTATCACCACTACTACTACTACTACTACTCTATCACTACTACTATCACCACTACTACTACTACTACTACTCTATCACTACTACTATCACCACTACTACTACTACTACTACTCTATCACTACTACTATCACCACTACTACTACTATTACTCTATTACTACTACTATCGCCACTACTACTACCACCACCACTACTACTACTACTACTACTACTACTACTACTCTTAGTACTACTACTATCACTACTACTACTACTACTCTTAGTACTACTACTATCACTACTACTACTACTACTCTTAGTACTACTACTATCACTACTACTACTACTACTACTCTTAGTACTACTACTATCACTACTACTACTACTACTACTACTACTACTACTACTACTACTACTACTATCACTACTACCACTACTACTACTACTCTTACTACTACTACTATCACTACTACTACTACTACTACTACTACTACTCTTAGTACTACTACTATCACTACTACTACTACTACTCTTAGTACTACTACTATCACTACTACTACTACTACTACTACTACTACTACTACTACTACTATCACTATCACTACTACCACTACTACTACTACTCTTACTACTACTACTATCACTACTACTACTACTACTACTACTACTACTACTCTTAGTACTACTACTATCACTACTACTACTACTACTCTTAGTACTACTACTATCACTACTACTACTACTACTACTACTACTACTACTACTACTATCACTACTACCACTACTACTACTACTACTCTTACTACTACTACTATCACTACTACTACTACTATTACTCTATTACTACTACTATCACCACTACTATACTCCTACTATTACTACTATCACCACTTGAACTAATACTACTACTATCACTATCACTACCACCACCACCACCACCACAACTGTATAGACAGAAAAAGTATGTGTAGGCTATTGTGACCTTCATGTAGGGATGAATCAATGTTACTCGCTTTATGCTTAAAAAATGTACCTAATTGTAAAATTGTATTTCTTGTTATAGCTCAGACACGTCCGGGAACTGAACCCACCACCACTTACACGGTGCGTCTCGGACGGAGTTTGTGGCTGTTGCGCTCCAACTAGGTAGGCCTACAGTTCGTATGTATGTAAAATTTGGCAGCTATCGTATTTTGTGTCATATTTTCTGGTGTTTTTCCACCTGGGTGGTGCATTGCCCTTTTATTTCTCTGTTACTGTACACAGAACTCTTTCTCTCTCTTTTGCAGTGATACTTGCCGCACTGAGGATTGTCTGTATGTAAATGTTTTAATGTACAGTCAGAAATGCACATGAGGCAAATACATATTTTATTATCCATTGTGAAGGAATCGAACATATAATGTACTGTACTTTGAGTATTGACTACAAATTTAGTACAATTAATTCTGTTCTACTAGTTCTAGTCTGCGTTCAGAATCCAGTAACGTTTTTCTTTTTTCCACAAATGTACCTACAGATTATTTTTCTGGTCTATAGTTTCAATTTATTGGCAAATTAGATAAAACCAAATTTTTATTCAAGAAATAAATGTATTGTTTCAATGTGCTTTTGCCAGTGTTGCCAATCGGCGGGTAATTACCCGATTTTAGGGTAAAATTGTGATCGGAGGGTATTTCAGCGGATATTAAGACATTTCGGGTATTTTCGGGTAATTTAATACTTTTAGAATTTCCAAATTTGAACTAGTACCGTAATTTAATCTATCCTTCATTATATATAATATTATGTAGGCCTATGTATTTATTTCTAACTTTATTATGTACAATTTATACGAAAATAGTCATGTGTGTTAGGGCTTTCTCCCGGGGCATCCCTAACATCTTTGCTCGCAACTTTACCTTAAATATCCCTTCACTCCAGCGCACTAGAGTGCTGAGTCATGCTGACGTTGACGAAATATTAGCTCGCTTCTCTGCATATTCGTGCGATCATTGAGATCGGAGAGCTGCAATGCAATTAAGTCTATAACTCACTAATTCAGTGTTTGCCAGATTGAGGAATTAATCCCTTGATCAAGGAATATTTTGGCCCAAAAGAGATTGAGAGATTTTTTGCTTAATGTTAAGAAAATGTAGGGATTTCTCATAATATGAAAATAATAATAATAAATAAATGCATATGGGCTTCTTAATACTACTCCTCCAAAGTAATGACATGGATCGTGATAAATTACTCAGAAGCATGGCATTGCATGACGATTTCACAATATGATGTAATGATCACGTGGATAGATTATTCCCCTTGCTGTAACCCCTAATCACATGATCAAGTGCGCTGTAGCCAATAGCCAATCGGAATCGTGAGGATTGCATGACGATTTTTTATAATAATAATAATAATAATAATAATAATAATAATAATAATAATAATTTATTTTAGCTGGCAGAGTTCAGGCCGTAAAGCCTTCTCTTCCACTCAACCAGCAAAAAGTATATATACATATGCATGAACTTACAAAGAATTCAACAATTTGATTAAGTGAGAGTTACATGTATACAAGAGTTATTTACGAATTAAACAACAAAATACTATGAACTATTAATTAAACACTGAAATAAACTGTGTAGCAGAATTAAGCTAAAATACATAGAATGTTAATATATTACAAATAATATTAGATAATAGAAAGAGATTATTATGAGACAATTTTGAAAATACAGCACAATCAGGATGATGTCTAAAGAAAGAAGTAACAATGTAGTCAGTGATAGTTTAAATCAGTATGATTGGAGTGAAATGCTAATAAGGTTATATTTAAGCTGCTTTTAAAGGTGTTTATTGTCTTGCAGCCCCTAACACTTTGTGACAAGGAATTCTATTGACGCGAGGTGGATACTGTAAAAGATGATGAATAACAACATATTCTATGAAGAGTTATACTTAGCGTGCCACAGATAAGTGATCTGGTATTTACGTCGTGGTTAGAGTATAGATAAGAGAAACGAGACGAAAGGTAATTTGGTGTTGAGGTGTGCAGAATTCGAAAGAGTAAAGACAGAGAGTGTAAAGTTCTGCGTTCTTTAAGTCGGAGCCACGAGAGACTTGCGAAGGACGGTGATATGTGATCATATCGTCGGATGTTGCACACGTATCTGACGCACATATTCTGAGCTCGCTGTAACTTGACTGACAGTTCAGAACTTAGGTCACTTAACAAAACGTCACAATAATCGAAGTGCGGCATTACTAGGGTTTGTACTAGGGTAAGTTTTAGTTGCTGGGGCAAGAAGTTTCTCAAGCGACTCAAACAGTGAATGGAGGAACAGATTTTTTTATCGTTTCTTTAACTTGAAAATTCCAACTTAGATTATTATCAAAAAAGAAGCCAAGGTTTTTTTATGACAGATGAATAAGGGATTAGCGTGTTGTTAAGGGTAACAACTGAAAGACTACTGTTAATAAGGGAGTTAACTAAACGCTTAATCGGTTGAAAGAGTGTTTAGTGTCTTAAAGAACTTGAAAACCGCACATAGGAACACATTGAAAACAGAAACAGTGGTAGCATAGATGGCTACAAAGGAGGGGATTGAAGCCAAGGAAGGATGTCTTTCCTTTGAACCAACTAAAGACATGATGAGGAGCAGTGTGTGGTAGCTACGGTACAATGCGATATACTTGTGTTTGGGCAAATTAATAGTTTTTAAATTTTGACTGAATATGTAATTTTGTGTCCATCTATTTGATATTTCTGATGTTTATATTTAATTATAATTATTTTTATAACGCAGGGTATTTTGGAGCAAAGTCGGGTAATTTAAGAATTGTATGAGGATATTTTGGAGCAAAATCGGATAACTTCAGGATTAAATGTGGGTAATTTCATTAACAAGCATTGACAACATTGGTTTTTGCTAAGCGCTACAACTACAGCTTTCAGACTTAGAGTAATCTAAAACAACTAACCTAAGATTGAAGTGTTGTTAGTTTTCGAAGTTTCTCCAGTTTCCGAACATTCATTGCAGAAGCAATTGGTGTTCAGCCCAACATAAATCTATTAACGTGCGTCGGCTATCTACTGTAGGTGACAAGCAGAAAAAATATTAATTTGTTAGGTCAGAGATTATTTCGCTTGAAAATTTTCGAAGTTTCTCATTAAAGGAGAACACAGCACATATATCGAATGTTATTTGAGTGTTGGATAACTGAGATTAGGTTATTTTAAACCGAATTGCGCAACGTTAATCTCTCGACGACAATTAAACGAGTTAAGGCTGGTTCACAATGAACCGGAAACGAGAATCGGAACGAAAACGAAAACGGTAAAATTGTTAAAATGTGAACATTTAAATGTGAGCATTCACAATTAACGAAAAGCTTGCCGGAGCCCGGGATCGGGAACGGAGAGTTGGCCAAGTTTCAACTTTGGCGTTCACGTTTCCGATCACAGCCCACTAGATTCATTCTATTGCCATCTAAAAGCTATTTTGTCGTCGTATATTTTGTAGCAAGAAGACCGTGACATAACCTATGCATTATTTTGTTCTGTGCTGTGCATCATGGAGCAAATTTTATTTGATGAGATTCTAATTTTGAGTGTTGAGGAAAATCCTCACGTTTACGATAAGCGGCTCGCCTCGTATAAAGATGAGAAAATGAAGGAGAATACGTGGCTTTCATTACCTGCGTCTTTGAACACCGATCGTAAGTGAATCATATTTTATTACTGTATTGGTTGTATTACACACTACATATTCATGCGTCAATTCAATAACTACTGTTCTGTTCATTTTTGTTCTATTACAAATGTTTCTTCTATAATTATTTTACGTTTTGGTAGACTTAAAATAGGTTGTGATAATAAAGATGCATGGACATATTTATAGTACCGTACCTAATGAAATGATTCAGTTGAAATTTCGAAGTTGGTTAACCTGTGTTTATGTTGGCTGCCTTGTACTCATGAGAGAACGCCATTGGTCAATTATACACAAACATCATCAGAATGCGTGATATCGACTTTACATATCGTTATTGACATACATATCGATAGTATAGTCGTCGACGTTCTCGGTTTATTGTGAATCAAACATTTTCACATTCACGTCCTCTGCTTCTCGTTTTCATTCTGGTTCTCGTTCCCGGTTTATTGGGCCGAACTATATCTCTATGGAGGTAGCAAAGATTGTAGACTGGGTTTAATCTGGTTTCGTGTAGGAGCCTGGAGGGCACTTAAAATCGTCAACGAAGAGGGGGCGAGAATATGTCCTCTTTGCGGTAGAGGCGAGACATCACACCACATTTTGTCGGAGTGTGAAGCCACAGAAGCTCTGAGGAAACGATTCCTGCCAGAGTCCTTCATTACATCTAGCAGGGGGCACTTGGCGACATACGCTGTATTAAATAACGTTAAATCCTGTGACAGTGTGGGACAATTTGTGGCAAAAGTTCGACAGTTGAGGGTGGAATTGGCCGAGGGGGAGGGGGCCGATGGATAAGAGAAAGATTTATTAGTGTTGCAATGAGTAATATTAACATTGAGCGAATGATAGAATTAGGAGATAATGTTTTTTTTTTTTTTTTTACTGTGTATTTTGTATTTTATTGCGTGTGTATGTTTTTATTTATATACTGTATTACCTTTATAATTATTATTTGGATTATTTGGTGCAGCTTCAACAAGAAATTGAATTGTTTATACTGTATATATATATATATGTGTGTGTGTGTGTGTGTGTGTGTGTGTGTGTGTGTGTGTGTGTGTGTGAGTGTGTCACTGTGTGTGTGTTTTTCATATCTCCCTTTTATTTTATTTGTATTATTTTTGTGAAATTTGGTATAAAGCTAGATTAGTTATAATAGTGGTAATCAATGATAACGGTAGCAATAATAATAAATGTTGTTTCACTATTTTATTATTAGTAGTATTATTTTCGTTTTGAAGATTCAAACTGTGCATAGTTACAGCACGAATGGCCGTATGAGCTCGTGCGAAGGATCTTGTGTACATGAGTTTGTATAATTTATTATGCATCAATAAATGCACTTATCTATCTATCTATCTAAGTAAGGCAGGCGCTGACCTTGTAGCCTACTTGGGTTACGTTATTTAACACGCTAGTTACATCGCTTCATGTGTTTCGCTGTATGTAAACTTTGTTAATAACTTATTATTGACAACAAAGACAATAAATTAACTTCATTAATAAAATCAGTAGTGTAAACTTTACATGCAAATGTTATTTCGCTGTAATACAGTAATATGATGTGTATTTTCGTAATGATGGCCAATTTTTCTCTAATCTAAATCAATATTAATCAAATTCTTCACGAACTATTGGACCTGCGTCTGATATTAAATTATTATAAAATGTATAGACAAGCCTACCTCTTATCAGTATTGTGTTGGAAATCGGGCGAACTTTCTGCGACTCATTTCTCCTGCAGGTGGCTCGCGAAATACACTTAACTGCATTCCAGATAAAATTAATGTCGATGCAAATAAAACATTGCCTCTTGGATTTCCATCTTACATTTTCCTGTGAATGCCACTGTACATTATTACCCTCTGCACAAATAGTCGTATCACACAAAATTGCTCCTATTGTGTAACAACTCACTTATACAGGGTTAGTTAAAAGTCCCGCACCACCTCAATAACTTTTGAAGCATACGGTTCAGTGACATGAAACTTGGTATGTGAGGATAACCATGTACTAAGAACTCAATAATGGTATTACTGAGTTTTTTCTACTTGCGGTTTAACCGGAAATAACTCCAACTCTCTTATTTTAAATGGAACACCCAATATATGTTTTTATTTTTGAATAGTGCTCATTAAGAGCTTTTCAAAAATTACCCACACTCGATACTTCTGTACAAATTCAGTGTTGCTAAGTCAAGAAAACAGAAAAGTGTATCGAATATTAAAATAATAAAATACTCCTTCCTTAACAAAAACAAAACAAAGCTAGCTCACCTTCTAAATTATGTGTTCAAATTGGTAGCCCTCAGCTGCTTTACAATGTGTCACTCGATCATAGAAACCATTTAAGGAATGATTTAACCAGGCTTTACGAATATCTTGTACCACTTACTTACTTATTGGATTTATGGAACCCGGAGGTTCATTGCCGCCCTCACATAAGCCCGCCATTGGTCCCTATCCTGAGCAAGATTAATCCAGTCTCTACCATCATATCCCACCTCCCTCAAATCCATTTTAATATTATCTTCCCACCTACGTCTCGGCCTCCCCAAAGGTCTTTTTCCCTCCGGTCTCCCAACTAATACTTTATCCTTAATTTATCATTCCTTAATGGTTTCTATGATCGAGCGACACATTGTAAAGCAGCTGAGGGCTACCAATTTGAACACATAATTTAGAAGGTGAGCTAGCTTTGTTTTGTTTTTGTTAAGGAAGGAGTATTTTATTATTTTAATATTCGATACACTTTTCTGTTTACTTGACTTAGCAACACTGAATTTGTACAGAAGTAACAAGTGTGGGTACTTTTTTAAAAGCTCTTAATGCGCACTATTCAAAAATAAAAACATATTTTGGGTATTCCATTTAAAATAACAGAGTTGGAGTTACTTCCGGTTAAATCGGAAGTAGAAAAAACTCGGTAATACCATTTTTGAGTTCTTAGTATATGGTTGTCCTCACATACCAAGTTTCATGTCACTGAACCGTATGCTTCAAAAGTTATTTAGGTGGTGCGAGACTTCTAACTAATCCTGTATAATAGGTGATGCACAGCGCGGAAAGAAAATTTAAATAGTTTATCTAAACAACTGCATAAAATTAGAAACCACGTTGCTTCAATAACAAGTTTCGTTGTTTATGTCTTCGCTATCACTGCCTTCAAAGTCAATATCACTTTCGGAATTTTCACTCGGTTCATAGCTTCCATCATTACTATTGTCAAAAGTTTCGTCGATACATAATTTTCTAAATATTTCAGTTCCCATTTCGGACTGAACTTCTTTATCCACATTAAATGTTTCTCCCGGAACTTGGGATGAAATTTCGCCATTAACGATCACATCACAAGTAGATGTACAAGGTGTTTGGAGAAGCGTGGAAACAATCTTTTTCCTCTCTTTCGTCTCATATCGTAAATTTCGTGGATTCTTTTCTTCGACTTTCAATATATTTACATCTATTACAATTGGTATTACTGCACATTTAAAGTTATGTCCTTTCCTGTTATCGGGAATTAATTTAAACTTCATTACCTCAGATTCATCGTAATCAGACGGCAAAAAATGGTCAGAACAAATAACTGCATTAGAAGTTTGGGATGAAATGTTTTCTCTTAAAAACTGAACCGAGACCGAGTGCTGCTTCGGAAAGCGATCTCTTTCAGGAAATGACTAGAAGAATTTTCTCTCCTTTCTGTCCTTGCCTTTATATCCAGAAATTTTGCAACATCCATAAACCACACATTGAGGAGGAGCCTCACTGTGACACGTGGCTTACAGCTACAGCTACGCGACCATTTTGAAAAGTTACGTCATACTTCTCGTGTGAAAACGATGGCTAGCTGGAAGTAAAAACTATTGCATTATTGCTTTGAAGGACGAGTACATTCATTAAAAAGAATATATATACGAGGCGCATCCAGAAAGTAAGTTTCCCCTATTTTTTTAAAATAAACATTTATTGGCAATAGGTTCAGCAATGTTTCAGCTATTTTTCAACATAGCCACCATCAGAATTGAGACACTTGTCGTATCGTGGGATCAACTTTTGTATCCCTCTGTCACAGAACTCTGCCGCCTGTGAATGGAACCAGCGTGTGACAGACGTCTTCAGCTCTTCGTCGTTGCCAAAACGCTCACCGGAGGACAGGAATTTCTTGAGGTGCAAGAAAACGTGAAAATCGCTGGGAGCAAGATCAGGACTGTAGGGTGAGTGATCAAACAACTCCCAGCCAAATTCCGTCAAAACAGCTGCTGTGCGCCGAGCCGTATGTGGACGAGCATTGTCATGGAGGAGCACAACACCTGCAGTAAGCATTCCACGCCTCTTGTTTTGAATGGCACGTCGCAATTTTCGCAGTGTTTCACAGTAACGGTCAGCGTTCACTGTTTCACCTCTTGGAAGGAAGTCAATGAGCAGAATGCCCTTCCTCTCCCAGAACACCGTGCACATCACTTTCCATACCGACAGCGTCTGTTTGAATTTCGTGCTGACCGGAGATCCACTATGCCGCCAATGCATTGACTGCTGCTTGGTTTCCGGGGTGAAGTGCGAAATCCAAGTCTCATTGTCCGTGACGATCCTGTCGAGGAATTCGTGGCCGTCATCGTGATATCGTTGCAGAAATGTCAGTGCTGCTCCTAAACGTTGCATTTTGTGTTAGGGTGTCAGGTTTTTCGGCACCCACCTGGCACACACTTTTTTGAACAGCATATGCTTAGTGACAATCTCATGCAACAATGATCGCGATATCTGCGGAAAATGGCTGCTCAGCTCCGTAATCGTGAAGCGACGGTTCTCCATGATGCACTGCCGCACCAGCTCAACACGATCATCATTGATGAGGGACGGTCGCCCACTGCGCTCTTCATCATGGACACTTTGACGACCTTCGGAAAACTGCCTACTCCGGCGACGCACCATCTGCTTACTCATGATGTTCAGCCCATAGACCTGACAGAGGTGCCGATGAATTTCAATTGGCGCAATGCTTTGTGCATTAAAGAACTTTATCACCGACCGAACCTCGCAGGGGGCGGGAGAAGGAATAGAAGCTTCCATTTCGGACCACTGGTGCCACGCTGCTGGCACCAGGCGGGACCTGTCCGTCTGGCATATGATTGATACGTCATAGATCTGTTACGCATGCGCAATTGACACGGCTAATTAGGTTTACTTTCAAGGGGAAAAAATCGGGAACTTACTTGCTGGATGCGCCTCGTATATTGTGTTGTGCTCCACTTTAAGCTTAAAAAATAAGGAAACTGTACTTCAATTTGAAATTCTGAATGAGCGAAGACTGCCAAATATCCCATCAGACGTATAACGTCATCTTCTATGAATGAGCGCTAACTTTTGTACGGGTGTTGTATGTCTTGCTGTGCTTCCTCCCCGTAGGCCTACACGGCACAATAGTTTCGGGCCGCGTCAGCTGACTTTGCTACTCTAAATTCGAACATATTATGTCGGAAGTGTTCCTTTTCTTTTCTACTTGACACTCCATAGTTTTTGTCACACAAATAGCACAAAATTTCTTCAAGCCTGCAAAACTCAAAACGTATTTACAATAACAACATTCCAAATAACAAATAACAAACAAGAAATGACGCAGTGTTTTGTTGACGAGCAAAAACGTTACGTACTCATGCATTAACCTGAATAGATTGTGCAGCCCCGGTCCCAATATAGCAAGGACATCTCCCAGATGGTACCGTCCGATCGGACTTATAGAACGGAGAATGCGATGTTGTAAGTGCAGCTGGCCGCTATATTTTTTTTTATTAAAATGGAAGCTGTGAATATTTCCTTTTACTCCCTATCTTCGCAGACCACCTGTTTGCTTTCCCGCCATCTTACAAGCACCTACCTGTAACGTTCGGCATATTGCTTAGAAAGCTACTTTACACTTCCCTTCGCGGTATTTCACTCAGCACGTCAAGGTATACGCGCCAGTTAACAGCAGAATGACCTGGAAGACCAGTCGAGAGATGAGCTTAAACGATATTTTCTAGTATCTGTGACAACTGTGACTGTGACATTTAAATATGCCTAGTGGCTTGTGCAGCAAATGCTGCAAACTAAGTCCATTAGACGTTCAAATAAATATTTTTCAGATTTATTTTCAATGAAGAATAACAGACATTCTGAAAGTTATTTGCTTCCTTATCAATGAAAGATACTCTCTCTCTCTCGAGCCAAATACAGAAGAGAACCAAGCATATAAATATCTACACCACACCGCCATTAAATATATGAAAAAGACCCAACCCCACTTGATTAATAATTATAAATATATTTGATTTGTAATAGTATTATCATCTTACTTAAGTTTTATAGCTTTGAGTAACATATACTATATATACTATATAGCCGCCACTCAGTAAAATATAGAAATCAAAATGTAATTTAAGTTATTCTCTAAATCTACTTATATGACCCCAAAATGTTTCACTTTCATATCAGCAATATAGCATTAATATATATAATTAATTAAAAATATTCACATCATGGCATTAACTACAATAATATTTCATTTGTAATGGTAATAATGTCATCAAAACACCTCAAGTTTTGTAGTTTTTAATATCCAATACACAGCTGTACCCAGAAAATTACACACCACAGAATCGAACATGTAGATTATTTTTAGTAAGTTAAGTTTTTAATAACTAATTTAATTTGAGCTCTATATAAGTCAGCATTCTTGCAGGTCATGGCCTTCGTGTAATTAAGTTTACTGTAGTATGTGCTTTGTTTTATTCTGAAATGCAACACGGCTGACTTGATGCTTGCTTCGCTTCTCCTTTACAAAAGAAGCGAAGGGAATATCAAGTCGGCCGTGAATGCTATTAGCTAGTTCTCAAAACTGACAACAGATGGATTTTGGAAAATAGGAAAATTATGTTTAAAAATTGACATTTCACTGAAAACTACTATTTTTTCGAAAAACGTTGAGTTCCAAGCTTCAAAATGAGGGGTCATTTATTAAAATCCGTCCAGCCGTTTGCCGTAATTTCCATTACCAGTTCAAATTATATATATAGACTAGTGGCTTGTGCAGCAAATACTGCTGCAAACTAAGTTCATTAGGCGTTCAAATAAAAATTTTTCAGATTTATTTTCAATGAAGAATACTTGTCTTTTTAATAGTTATTTGCTTCCATAATAATGAAACATACTCCCTCTGAATGGATTTTTTTAGGCCAAATACTTTTTCTTGAACCTATCCAACTTCACTTTATGGGTTTCAACGCGAAAACGCAAGTATCAATGTCAGGACGATAGCAGTAGCTATTTCAGGTCATTGTGGATTGTAGGCAAAAGTTAAAAAAATGTCAGGTTTGCTAAGCTTTCGGACAATAGCATTTTCGTATAGCTGCTGCATGTAGAACTTGAAATGTAGAGCGTAAAATCATTTTATCCTACTAAGAGATCTTGCTGAAATTATCTGGAGACTACAAAATTTTCTAGGCCTCTTATTTTATCAGTAAGTGATTCCTTTTGATCTCACCTTAGGAACTGTAATTTTTGCGCTCTCTCGAGCCAATACTGAAGACAATGCCACATATCAATATCTAATCTACACCGCCATTAAGTATATGAAAAAGACCCAACCCCACTGGGTTAATAAGTATAAAATATTTGATTTTTAATAACAATATTATCTTACTTAAGTTTTGTAGTTATATATAACAGCCACTCAGTAAATTATAGACATGAAGATATAAATTAAGATATTCTCTACATTTACTTACATAACCACAAAACGTTTCACTTTCATATCATCAATATAGCATCAATATTATGTACAATTAATGAAAAATAGATGCACCATGATATTAACTAGCGGTATAATAATATTTAATTTCTAATGGTAATAATGTCATCAAACCACCTCAAGTTTCGTAAATTTGAATATCCAATACACAGCTGTACTCAGAAAATTATACACTGCAGAATCAATTTTTAATAACAAATTGAATTGAGCTGTAAATATGTCGGCAATCCTGCAGGTCATGGCCTTCGTGTAATAGCCTATTGTTTATTGTAGTGTGTGTTTTGTTCTGAAAATCAATCAAGTCGGAAGTGATTGAATAAAATTAGTTCTCAAAACTGACAACAGATGGATTTTGGAAAATAGGAAAATTATGTAGGAAAATTGACATTTCACTGAAAACTACTACTTTTCCGAAAAACTTTGGGTTCCAAGCTTCAAAATGAGGGGCCATTTATTAAAATCCGTTCAGCCGTTTTCCCGTAATTTCCATTACCAGTTCAAATTATATATATATATATATATATATATATATATATATAGATATATAGATAGATAGATAGATAGATAGATAGATAGATAAGGCACGAGGTATACAAAGATAAATTATATCGCTAAGGCTTCAAAACAAAATAAAAAAAACTACAGATCTTTTATATTCAGTTGACGCCTGGAACACTGAGAAATCCCTCTTCAAAATATTTTGAGAGGATTTATTTTCTTTTCCAATGGTAAAATAAAATGTTGTTCTGTTAGGGCCGTACCCAATACCGCACTGGCTATAACTTGGGATCAACGATTAAGAACCGAAAACACCGTTTGCTACCTCCTTCCACGACTGGAGTTCGATGATACTGCCATAATATACAAACAAATCACTTTACTAGGTATAGGAGGGAAGAAAAAAAAAAGTTCATCCATTTACGTAAACTAGGAAATATCACGATTTTGAGTTTGGTAATTTTCATTAGGTTTTTGTTTAATCAAAATACAGTATAGTGTTAACAATGCGTGTTTTTACTCACGAACTGAGCTTTCCATGCGGACGTATTCATTATGCAGTGTATATTATACTGTCTACAGCACATTAGCGTACAATATAGAGAATGAAGTTAAATTGAAAAATAATCATAATATGGATATTTAAACACATTTTTGAAAATGGTGGCCATTGATTTCGATACAGGCTTCAGTTCTAATGTGCATATTATCGCACTATAGACTATTGTACCTAATTCCAATTACCAGGTACGTACTTCGTGTCAGTAACTCATGTTGAAATAATTCTGTACCTACTCTATAAAAGAGCCCTTACGTACTGTAAATTCAATCTTCACTTCTGCCCGATCCGAAAAGATAAAATTACTCAGACATGCTATCTACTGTCCGTTCAAATGGTTACGTCGCAGCGTCGTAGAAAGGGAGGAAATCACGTGACAGTTAATTACTTAACAAGGCCCTTTTATTTAAGTTATTTTAAACAATTGTATGGGTATAATATTACGTAGACGTTCAATTCCTAACAGAAATTAATGTTCTCGGAAAAGAGCTAAGACAGCCCAGCCACTAGCATTTACAGAGAGGCGAATAGAAGCAGGTGGGGGGAACCGGGATGCGACGTAGGCAAATGGAAAATGATGCAATATTGAAAGCTCTTTCGTCACTGGAAAACGCGAACATATTTTTGGAACGTACTGTTTACTATGACCGTAAGGCTACTATGACTGTATATGCGGTCTTGGATCTGTGGGGAGGACGATTGAACTTCGTTAGTAGAAGGGGTGGGAGTGAAGTACATTCAAAAACTCAGGTACAATAAAAATTGAAGTAAAAATAAAATGATGTCCGTGTACAACACACACTGTTTAAAGTCATACCTGGTATGGGTGGCCAATGACCCCTCGTTTTGGAAATATTGGCTATTGTTTGTGACATACTTCCGTTAGGTGCCTAATAGGGAAGCATTAGGCTGTCTGAGGGCGTAGCTAATGTAGTTATTATTATTATTATTATTATTATTATTATTATTATTATTATTATTATTATTATTATTATTATTTTAATTCATTTTCAGTTGTCAGTTCCTATATTGAAAGCCATGTTGAAATATGCGTGGTATGCATCAAACACTTCTCGTTCGTTAATGTAAGGATAACTGTTTCGCAGCAGAAGTGCGGAAAAATGTGTGTGACTGTGGACAACCTTCTTTCATTTGCTGTGCATGGTGCAGGAAATATGTATGTTTTGTGTGTGTTTTATGACATAATAAATCGGGTGCAAAATGAAATGGAACTGCTGCTACAGAAATAGAACAGACGCCAGTGACACATCTTACCTTCCTACGTGAGCAGTATTTCATTGTTTATCCTTTTCAATACAATGTTAGTTAATTAGTGATTTGTTTAAAACATGATGAAGCATTCAATACATTGAGAAATATGGTATAGGTATGTAAATAGATTACTGTGATCACAATATTAATCATTATTAAAATAAAAAATATAGAACCAGTTAAGAATCGAACTCAGGTTGACTGGATAACAACTCAGCATCCAACCACATGAGCTACGCCGTTACACAGTCTAATGCTTCCCTATTAGGCACCTAACGGAAGTATGTCACAAACAATAGCCAATATTTTCAAAACGAGGGGTCATTGGCCACCCATACTAGGTATTACTTTAAACAGTACGTCTTGTACTTTCATCTCACACAATCTTATTCTGTTCGGTGATATACAGAACATGTCCTCTCCTTGTTAGAGGTAAGATTTTTCCTGATATTGGATCAGTGTTTCATATAGTAGGGCAGTGCATCAGAGAGATCAACAGATCATCATCACTAATGACATTCAACGGAAAAATATACAGGAACACGCTGGTGATTATATGGTAGGGATGTAAAAGTATGTTCCATGCACTTTCAAGAATATATTCGTACTGCCTATCTTTCCACTACTTTATTTACATACAACCCTCGTAACATTTCACATCAATTTAGTCAACATTGAGCCTTCTGAAGGAGCCATCAAACCCGAAGAGATCGCCAGAGTCGAAGTGACCTCCTTGTCTTTTGCTCTCGTCAGACTTGAAGTTCTCGTGTTGCAGGAACCAGTCGTGGTAGCTGTCTAATTTCTTAAGCCACAGATCTGAAACAGCCCCAGCAAGTTGTTAGACAGTCGCAAAACAAGATATAGAAATAATTTAGATAGAAAGTGGGACCAAAGTACGACACATTTTGTTAGCTATGTTGTTTTAATGTAATAAAGACGTTTGTATGGAAAGACATGTTATGATTAGACCGCGGATTTGTGGGTGATAAAAAGTAACAAGCTCTTTCAGTATCTCTTTTAGGCTTTATAGGCCTAAATCATAAAATACGCTTTAAAAGTTTAGGGCAAAAACATTATAAATATTGAAAGAAATATTACTATATTGTAACGTTTTATTTTTACTAACAACAATGTAACTTTTATTATCTCAACAATAACTCTTCACTTTCTACACAGTAACACAGACGACGACAATGACAATTCACTAGGACTATTACGAACAACAATGAACTGTTAATCTTAACTAATATTTACAAAGCACTATTTACAACACAGAACGGTCAGTTCTCAGTTCACAGTTCTTCTAGCTCAGTCACTCGATTTCACAGTATCTCGAACCACAGACCTTCAGAGACAGTCCACTGTACTCGAACTCAGGTCCCTCCAACTGCGGTCCACTGCACTCGAACTCAGGTCCCTCCAACTGCGGTCCACTGCACTCGAACTTAGGCCTTCGGATGCTGACACAGTTGCGGACGCACACTCAAGTCGAACTCCGGTACACAAGACTGGCTTGCTTGCTCTGGCTTACTTACTGAATGGCTGAGTAAACTGAAAACTGCTCAAGTTCGCTCGCGTTTCTTCTTTTATAGCTAAACTATCGTTGCGAGAAAGTACGAGTTCTGGATAGTTCACGATATTTCGACGCGTGTGTCCATTCTCGAATCATCTCGCACGCTGCTGCTCCCCTCCTACACCGCGCGTAGCCATGCCCCAGGAGGCAGATGCGCGCGCAACCCGCCCAAAACAAGGCCGACTTAGCCTCTCCTCCGTCGGTCGTGAGATCGAATCTCACGTGGACGTCACAATATTATAAAAATAGCAAATTTATTGACAAAGGTGAAAAAGGCAGCATTATACCTCTACAATTTAGTCGTAAACTGAAAGAAATTGTAGCTTATTATCCAAAGTGTGGTTATGTAAAATATTAAACATTAAAAAAAATATCGTTACTGTCACTGAAAATCATGTGTATACACCGGAATGCATTTCAGAATTTACAGAAATTGTTTCAACTGTTGAAACCTTAGTTGGCTTCGCAATAAATTACTAAAAACTTCTCTAAGTGTTCTAGGGAATAAGTTTGGCTCTTCTTGGTAAAAAGAGTTTATAACAGAAAAAGAATATTCCACATTATCTGACAAGAAGGGGGCATACATAATTTTCAGTGCAAGTTGAACTAGAACGTTGCATTCAATTACAGCGGATTTCCCCACAAGAATATCTGTTACTGCACACAGTTCATTGAGATCCTCGTTCTTTGTAAAACACTTTTTCATATTTGCGATGGGCTTAAAATAATAAAAAGTATTCTATTTACGCTTTCAAATAAGCCAAACCCCAAATTTCAACTGTATGTGGACACAGAGTTCTAAGTGAGCTTATGTAATAGTACGCGCACAATTTGCGTAAATTCAAATAGTCTTAACTATACAAATCTATAATAATAATAAATCTGTAGCACTAGAAGGAATGGTGAACGGCAGAAGAGTTTGAGGCAGAAGAAGATATCAGATGATAGACGACATTAAGATACATGGATCATATGCGGAGACAAAGATGAAGGCAGAAAGTAGGAAAGACTGGAGAATGCTGGGTTTGCAGTGAAATACCTGCCCTTGAGCAGAATACTAAAAATGTGTGTATGTATATCTATAGGCTACTAATAATAAATCTGTAGCCGAAATTTTTCTGGTAATTTTCGATTTTCCAAAAATAATTGGTCCTAACATATATAATTAACTACCCTGAAACCGAAAATCGCTTTTTTGAAATTTTTCTTTGTATGTCTGTTTGTCTGTCTGTCTGTCTATCTGTCTGTCTGGATGTTTGTTACCTTTTCACGCGATAATGGCTGAACGGATTTCGATGAAAATTGGAATATAAATTAAGTTCGTTGTAACTTAGATTTTAGGCTATATAGCATTCAAAATACTTTATTTAAAAGGAGGGTTATAAGGGGGCCTGGATTAAATAAACCGTAATATCTCGCTTATTATTTATTTTTGTGAAAAATGTTACATAACAGAAGGTTCTACAAACATGATTTCCGATAAGTTTTATTCCGGGCAAAAGTTTGATAGGACTGATATTTAAGGATATACAAGAGTTTTAAAATAATACATTTCCACCACCGCTTCAGATTATAGTGTCGTTGTTCCGCAACTCTATGTGCAAAATATTAAATTTTTAGTAGAAAGAAAAACAAATTTATTCATTCTATGGCAGTAGTGCATAGGAGATCGTGAATTCTTACATTTTCGAAAGAAAGAAATATAATTAAGTTATATATAGCAGATTGCGTTATTTGCTACATCACTATTTAAGTTATTTAATAGAGCAAAAATCTGAAAATCGATATATGACATAGGAGTTATTATTTATTCTTCTATCAAACACGAATGTTCCCTGGACCCAATGTTCTATTTTAGTTATGTAATTACTTTATATTTATTTATAATAAGTGCAGCGGAGCGCACGGGTACGGCTAGTAATTAATAATTGAGGAAATAAAACAATACGTGTCTTCTTATTTGATGTCTTGAATTCATGAAAAAAATCGACCATTTACGAGAAGGTTGTGTTTTGTTGCTGTGCTATTTGACGTGGAATGACTCCTTAGCAGCTAACATCTGAAGAAATCTGAATTTTTTAAAGGAGACGACTTGGGCTGTTGTTTTATTTGCGACCTCAATTGGATTTTTCCGGCTTCTTCTGTAAATTTATTTTAACTTTATTACTAGGCTTCGTAATCTAGCTACCTATAGACTGAAGTTAAAGACACATTGAGTATACTGGGTGTTCAGTTCAAAGTGTGTCATGGCTCGCTGTATGCCGTCATGTGGCTAGCCGATGAGCCTAGAGAATCCAATCTTCCTACACTTCCTCAGAGGCGTATCACCTATGAGCGAGAGAAGTTGCCTAGCAAGTACGGGGTTCATTCTGAAGAGTACATACCGATAAGTACGGTAACGCCAGTAGTGGCAGGAATGTGAACTGTTTGGAAACAAGTACTATCGGGATATGGGGAGAGGGTTAAGACGATTACTTACGTATTTGTTGACATTAATTTCGACGGTCAACATGGACACGGAGCATTTGATTTGTGTTGTGGAATGTTGCCGTACGCAACCGATGATAACAAATATCCTGCGTACGACTTGCCCGCGCAAAAAACAGTTCGAAAGAGGTTATGAGAGCACACAGACCGTACAGACCGCCATCTGTTGCTGCGACGTTCAAGTTATACCGTACACGTTCTCAATTTCAGATTGAAGAACGCCTTGAATAATAGGCAACTTCTCTGACATATAAGGTGAAACTCGCTTCAAATCGGTGACTCAACATCAGTGACGTCTTGACACACTTTGAAATGAACACCCAGTACAGTACGCCGAACACAGGTAATACAATGGATTAGGATATAAACAAACAGGTCGTCGCTGCGTGTTCGTGGAGTACAGTCAACTGCCGACATTCTGAATCTATTCTAGTAAACACATGCTTGAACCCTGATGTTCATTTTCGTCGTGATCTTTGCAGTGAATAATAACGTGCATTCGTAAGCGGATCTTGCTTGACATGATTTTATATTTTTAGAAATTCTTTCAATAACTGGTGTTCAAAGATATCTGAGCTACGATTTTCTGATCGTGTAAGCGAATTTTCCAACCACGGGATAAGTGAGAACCAAAGATAGAAGGAATTGACAAACTTTGAAGGTCTTCTACTAGATCTCAATAGGTGGCACCATTATTGGGCACATTAGAAAAGTGCCAGGGAAAATTATTGTATAGATTAAGCATAAATTATTCTCATAATTGACAGTATCAGCAGTTTCCAAATGTTTTACAATAAATAAAGTGGTGTGAAAAATTGAATTATATAATGCGCGTATATTTATGTACGATTATTATCATCGCCATCTATTCATAGAAGTAATGACTGAAGAAGCTACAGTTACATCAACAAATTATCGATCACTATCGATTAGTGGGGTCAGATATCTTTAAATGTCGTGTATATGACGTTATTGGTGCATGATTTAGGTAGTAAAAGATATTCCTATTGTCTGATATTGTTTCGTATATCATTATTTATAGAAAGATTAGAAATAATTCAGATGTAGATGCTATTCAAACAGACTTGAATAAAATTATAACTGGGGTTAAAGCATAGGATGAAAATAAATGGTTCTAAAAGTAAATCTATAACATTTTGTAAAACCCGAGAGGAAACTAGTCTTAATTACGAATTCAGTGGTGTTGTAATTCCGCAAGAACAATGTTGTAAATACCTAGGAGTGTATTTAAACTCCAAACTTTCTTGGGGAGAGCATCTTGATAATGTTACAGGTAAAGCATGGAGGGCACTTCACTTCATTATGAGAATCTTGAGAAAGGCTAGCCCCAAATCGAGGGAAATAGCATATCTAACGTTAGTGCGACCGTTAATGGAATACGGAACTACGTGTTGGGATCCCTATAGAATATATCAGATAAATTCCTTAGAAAGAATCCAGTATAGGGCAGCTAAATTTGTTAAAGGTAAAAGAGAAGATGGAAACGATACGATAAAAGAACTTAAATGGGAAACTTTGGAAAACAGACGTAGGAAAACTAGAATAACATCATTGTATAGAGCACATCTAGGTCAGAAAGCATGGGTAGACATAACGGCTCGGTTAGAAAAGCCAACGTACTATGGTAGGAACGATCATGATTTTAAAATCAAATGTAGGAAACAGAAAACGGATGTAGGTAAATTCTCATTTTTAAATATAACTATAAATGATTGGAATGACCTACCTGCAGTGGTCTTTGAGGGCTGTCCTTCCTTAAGGAGATTCAAGAATAATTTAAAAAGTTGTGTATAAAGTGAAAATTAAAATTAAGGTGACATTCAACAGTTAATTTTTTAAGGTGACATGTATTTATCTAGCCTGACGAGTTTACTTCCTTGGTTTGAATTGTAAATTATTTAAAAATAGCGTGTAAGAGGGCCTTAGACTAGAAATGTTTAGTTTAAATGTAGTTCTGTTTACAAGTATGCATAAGGGTGTAATTATTTGTCTTATTTGAACTGTTGTATCAGTGAAGCGAGGTGAGTCAGTGAAGTTATGGTTTTACAGTGCAGTGAACAGTTCCGATCATTGATAATTTATAGCGTCAATGAAATGTGTTCTATAGTGTCAGTGAAATGTGTGCTAAAGTGTCAGTGAAATGCGTCATAGTGCCACTACAGGGAATGAGATGAGAGTAAAGTGAAAGAGTATTGAAACTTATGTAGGACCTATACATAATTATGTAGGTTGTGTTGTAAAATTAGGTATTTTATTTTATGTTTTATTATTATTGTGTTAAATTGTATTGTGTATTCTTGTTGTATTGTGTATAAAAGTGATGTAAATTGTATTGTGTATTGTAGATTATATTGTGTATTGCTTATCATTTTATTGTGTATTGTTTATATTGTATACAGCACTGCCACCAGGTGCTTGCCCACTTGCAGTGTAAATAAATACATACATATTAGGGTATTGCATATGTCGCTTATCACTGAAAACGCACTAATTTTCTATGTACTTTTTCTAGAAGTTCCCTAAAAATATAGATTATTTAATTTATTATACATCTTGATTACACAATTTAATAATTGGAATGTTGACACTGAACATCTTGGTAGGCTACACAAATCCATTCTAAACGTCGAGTTAATATTTTCTTAATATTCAGATTGTGGTAGCACTGGTTCTTTTAGATTACGTCCAACACACTTTCTGTGCCTCTATTTTTGTCACGTTTACGTTTATTTTTCCCTTTTATATGTAATGTTGTCTATATCGACAGTGAAAATATTAGTTAAAATATCCTCAACTATGCCCTGTAATATTACACGCTTGAGCGTCTTACCCAAGGCATTTTACCTCTGCAATGAACCTTGAATCAGCTAGAAAGATGTAGGTATTTAAATAATACAACTAGTAAGAGCAGTGATCGATAAGACTACTCAGTATGACAGCGTCCCGGTTTTAACTTCTAGAGCAGGCCTGCACAAGGTTTGCTCTCTCCGAGCCGGCTCACAGCTCATGAGCGGAGACAGATATTGACTGCGCTCTGTATAAGGGTGGACTGGAAGAAGGGCCGATCTCGTACAAAATATACACAAAAGGAAGTACCATTACGAGTGTTTATGAAGTGAATTCCCGTTCAGTGTTGCAAAACTATATTGGACTATTATTAATTAATAAAGGAATATTTATTTTACAGAAATAATAGAAATTCTATAGCTACTTAAATGTACAATATCATTTTGTTATATTTTTATTTATTAGTACATCAAAACGAGGTTTTATGCTGTTGGCAGCTGAAAGGAACAGTAGCCTACTGATCGTAATGAAACATCAGTTACAGATGTTCGACGTCTGCCTTTATTAAAGTTGATTATATAAAACAGTTGCTCACAAATATAAATGTTGAGCCAAACATAGCAATCATTTTCACAGCCAGCTTGTATAGTCGTGGATATTATTGCTAATGTTTAGTCTTGTAAAACTCAACCAGGCTAGTAGTATTATTCAAACGATCTTTAGCCCTTAGGTCACATTGAAGATCAATAAGTTCGAGCTGTAAATCGTTAAATGTTAAATGTTATGTTCCGTCTTTTAGATTCCTCCATACTGTACTGTAGCAGTAGGTAAGCAACGTGAAACAGTTATGAGAATAGGCCTACACACTGCACTCCACTAGATAGCTGAGTGATCGTTTCCCTCTCCTCTACCTATAGCAAGTCTATGTCATTCTGACGTATCTTCCTCTCCGTTTCGGCGAGCGGTAAACACGGCTCTCCCGCTCCGAAGGAGCGCGCGCGCTCATTGAGCGCTGTTTGTGCATGTATGTTCTAGAGGAAGAGGGCGTAAGTATTTTGTATACGAACGTACCTGTACCAACGCTGTGACGTCACATATACTTCGAATCAGGCAACCTCATTCCAATTTATAGGTAGCTGATTTACGAAGCCTATTTATTACATATATTCATTCGCTCATTGTTTCATTTTTCCACTCTTTCACTCATTCATACATTAAATCTGGTGGATTCATACAATTGCCACGTCATCCAAACTTCTCACAATATCTACATTCATGTTACAACTCCCAGTTCGAAACTGCTTAGTACTCTGAGGACTTTGTGATTGTAGAATACTTACTCCAGTTCTCTTGCAATGAACCTCCTGTTCCACCCAGATCATCGGGAAGGCACATTCTCGGTACTTGTTTACGGAAGTTTGCGAGATCTTTTCCATAAACACAAATCTGGAAATTGTAAGTTTATTCTTTTTAGTACTATCCACTATCGAGGTGTTGTAATTATAAGATGGTTAAGGAACTGCATACAGTCAAGACAAAAGAATTAATTTACTAAAGATTATTATTTTTTCGGTCCTACACTGTTATGGTAAGAATTAATATTAGAGGAGAAAAATTCGCTCCGGCGCCGGGGATCGAACCCGGGTCCTTGGTTCTACGTACCAAGTGCTCTCACCATTGAGCTAAGCCGAAGTCCAATCTACGTAGAACCAAGGACCCGGGTTCAATCCCCGTCGCCGCACAGTGGTCTAGATTGCAAATTTAGCGGGACATATTAATAACTTTTCAGCTACCTGACAGATTATTATGAAATTTTACACAGTAGTTACAGGTAGCATGTATGTTTTGTATACAAGCTCTCGTTACGTTGGTATAAGGGGAACTACCCCTTATAGGGGGGCGCAATTAAACAAAATTTGTAACTTTTCTCCTATTTGATAGATTTGTATGAAATTTTACAAAACAGTTACAAGGAACATATATGTTTTGTATACAAGCTCTGATTAAGTTCGTATAAGGGGATCTACCCCTTATAGGGGGGCACAATTAGACAAAATTAGTAACTTTTCTCCTATTTAACAGATTTTTTATGAAATTTTACAAAGTAGTTACAGGTAGCATGTATGTTTTGTATACAAGCTCTCATTACGTCGGTATAAGTGTAACTACCCCTTATAGGGGGGAGCAATTAGACAAAATTAGTAACTTTTGTCCTATCTAACAGATTTTTATGAAATTTTATACAGTAGTACACTTAGTGCATTTTTTTTGTGTACAAACTCTGTTTACGTTGGTATGAGCAGAAGTGCCCCTTACAGGGGGATGCATTTAGACAAAATCTTATGGGGGGAAAATGTAATATTATAGGTACTATTGCATCTTTTGGACACTCGGGAAGCTTATTTGATACATAATTAACAAGCTGTCATCTTGAATTCCCTGGATTATACTGCGGAAGCAGGTTCGGTTCGCAGATATTGAAATAACTGCAACCGAGAAAAATTGCACTACTGCAACTCGAAAGAATAGTGCTCATAAATTATTACTTCCGAAAATCTGCGCACCTTAAGACTAGATTTAAAATAGAGGTAAATAGTGGAGGAAGTGAAAAAAAAAATCAAGGGTTTTTTTTTCTGCACCTTAGCAAAGTCTGCACTCAATGGTTATATTTATATTTTGTCCCGTGTCCATTCATGCTAATTTGACATACTATAATAACATTAAATGTAACAAAACAAACAGTGTTACATACCTGAAGAACTACTTGACATGTTGGTACCAAATATGAATGGAATCGACCACTTACAACAGAGTTACAGCACAAGGAATACGGCAGACTCGCGGCGCTTGCTGAGTAAGAAAGCTGGGTGGCGAAATGTGGCATGTTACCGGCTTCTTATCTCGCTATGCAGCCACCTCCGCTGATTAAGATTATCAATTCAGTGTTACTCAGTTATATAGGAAAAATAATTTAAGGGTTTAATTTCATTTTTTTTACCTGTCATTTTTCTGCATTTGTCCTCCTAAATATGGATTTTAGACCACTGTGCGCCGGAGCGAATTTTTCTCTTTTAATATTAATTGTTACCATAACAGATATATTCTGTAGAACAAAAAAAATAATAATCTGTAGTAAATTCTTGTAGGAACTGTGCACATTTCAGTACAGATTACTGTGCACATTACTGTGGAATCCCGGTCACCAAATCACTCAATTGAGTGCGCTCCTTGTATAATGGCAGTTGACTTAATAAAATGTCAACATACATGCCCAACTTGAAGTCAGGCCACAAAGGGAAAAACAGTGGAGGAGCGGAGTTCGATCCGGTGCTGTGGATTGGATTTCGGCGTAGCTCAATGGTGAGAGCGCTTGGTACTTAGAACCAAGGACCCGGGTTCGATCACCGGCGCCAGAGCGAATTTTTATCGTCTAATATTAAAAGAATCAATACTTCAAAAGCTGTACAAAGTAAATTATCAATTAAAGCTAAATATATCTAGTTCGGGGAATTAGGATTTGAACGTAATAAATGAAGTGCTGAAACATAGAAGTTAATTGTTTCAAGAGAAAAGTGAAATTCGGTTCATTATCTAGGTGGAGGATAAGATTCCATTCAAGATCTGACGTATTCTACATTAAGACACCCACCACTAACAATGTATGCTGCTGGATTAGACATAACGAACAAGGTATAATTTTAAGTGTTATATGAGGGACTGTCTGACTTAAGCTTATGTAGCATAGAATCAGCAGAACTTGAAATTAATTACTAAATAGTAGAATCAGACGTAGTAAGTAAGAGAAAAGGATGGATGAGAATGAAGAAAAAAATAATCACTGTAAAAAATACCGGAGATTACAGGTGACCGTTTCAACATTCACTAATGTGAAAGTAATTCATTTTAGTTTTATTAAATCGAATACCATGAATTTTTATTAAGGGACTAGAATTTATTTTCATAATATTCTTCAGAAGTGAAGTGAAACTAATTACCAGGGAACTGAATTAATACTGGGTCTCCACAAAACTTATCGGGCAGCTGTTTCCCTGGCTAAATTCTCTCTCTCTCTCTCTCTCTTCCCCATCCCATCCACCCATCCCCATCTCCCTCTGCATCTTCCTCATCCCGACGGCATTTAAGTGTGTTCAAATACGACAGGCTCATGTCAGTAGATTTACTGGCACGTAGAAGAACTAATGCGGGACAAAATTCCTGCACACCAGGGACGCTGATGTACTGGGTGTTCATTTCAAAGTGTGTCATGACGTCACTGTTGTTGGGTCACCGATTTGAAGCGAGTTTCAGCTTATATGTTAGAGATGTTGCCTATTATTTAAGGCGTTCTTCAATCTGAACTTGAGAACGTGTACGGTATAACTTGAACGTCGTAGCAACAATGGCGGTCTGTACGGTCTGTGTGCTACCATAACCTCTTTCGAACTGTGTTTTGCGCCGGCAAGTCGTACGCAGGGTATTTGTTATCATCGGTTGCGTACGGTAACATTCCACAACACAAATCAAATGCTCCGTGTCCATGTTGACCGTCGACGTTAATGTCAACAAATACGTAAGTAATCGTCTTAACCCTCTCCCCATATCCCGACAGTACGTATTTCCAAACAGTTTACATTCCTGCCACTACCGGCGTTACCGTACGTATCGGTACGTACTCTTCAGAGTGAACGCCGTACTTGCTAGGCAACTTCTCTGTCTCATAGGTTATACACCTCTGCGGAAGTATAGGAAGATTGAATTCTCTAGTCCACACCTGTGGAGTAACGGTTAGATCGTCTAGCCGTGAAACCAGGTGGCCCGGGTTCGATTGCAGGTCGGGGCAAGTTGCCTGGTTGAGGTTTTTTCCGGGGTTTTCCCTCAACCGAATATGAGCAAATGCTGGGTAACTTTCTGTGTTGGACCCCGGACTCATTTCACCGGCATTATCACCTTCATCTCATTCAGACGCTAAATAACCTAAGCTGTTGATAAAGCGTCGTAAAATAACCTAATAAAATAAAAATTGAATTCTCTAGGCTCATCGGCTAGCCACATGACTGCATACAGCGAGCCAAGACACATTTTGAACTGAACACCCAGTAGAGCGTATTCCGAATCTCAGCGCTGAGCAATCTGATGGCATCACGGTGTTCCGAATTTCACCGATGACGTCACTGATGCTCCACCGGTGTCGCACCGGTGCCATCAGCTTGCAGAGGTGGTGGCAGTCTCCATCAGTGAATCTGATTGGTTCTTGTATAGGGCGAATGACATCGTGCACTGTTGTGTCATGGCGGTGTGTTCTGCTGTATTGTTTGCAATGAGCACAACGTAGAAACAATATGTTAATGGCTTATGAGCGAACATGTCAACTGACCAGTTATTACTACCGGTTCTTCTTCTTCTTCTTCTTCTTCTTCTTCTCCCTTCAAGGTTTAGGTGATATCACCTGTTCCGGTCTCTATCGTCCAGCCACCTCTTGCGAGGTCTACCCAGATCCCTTTTCCCGATCGGGCGATAATTCATTATCTTCTTTGGTAGCCTATTCTCTCCCATTCTGTCAACATGATCTTTCCATTTTGTTTTATTTTCTTCTACCATGTCGTGTACTGAGAAAATATTGAGATCTGATCTTATTGTTTCATTTTTTATTTTATCGGCTTTAGTGCATCTTCTTACGTATCTCATAAATTTCATCTCTGCTGATTGTATACGTGATTCTTCTTTTTTTGTTATTGTCCATGATTCAGAGCCATATATAAGAGTAGGTACAGCCATAACTTTATAAAATTTCATTTGAGTTTCTTTTCTCGCTTTTCTTCCTAAAGTTCTTCCAATTGTTCCACATATCATCTGAAATCTATTAACTTTCTTCTCAATATCTTTCTCATAATTAAAACTAATATCACATCCTAGATAATTGAAGTGGGATACTTGTTCTAAAATGTTTCCATTTACTATTATCTTAGATCTAACAGGATTTTTCCCTTTAAAAGCCATTATCTTTGTTTTGTTTGCAGATATAGATATAGATTGTAAAATATTGCGTTTTGGCTTAATCTATACACTGCTCTTTGTAGGTTATCTTCTGTTTCCTGGATAATTATTTGATCATCAGCGTATAGTAAAGTATTTAAAGGTGTGTTAGATTCTATTTTAATCGCAGGTGAAGGTGTGTCTGGCGAGTTTTCGGCGCCATAAAACCGATCAGCTCAGGGAAGGTAGATCTCTTTAGCCTTGGTAGGCAATCTACCTAGGAGAAGGTACTCCGAAATAAAACCCGGTCCTCCAGAGTGGAGGTTGTGCAGTGGGCTGGTTACCCACTCACGTAAAAACTTACCAACTCATAAGTCTCTAAGGAATCAGCCGGATAGCAATCAATTAAGACGACAAGGCCATAATAAAGGACAACGAACTGGTATTAAAGATACTACCGGTTCAAGAAATAAATTGTTTATGCTCTCTCTTCTTTGAACGAGATGGCAGTACGTAAATTTCACAACATTTTGCTAGCGTATCACAGACAACAACTTATACAGTCGCCATGACAGCCAGCAGTTTTGTTCCTATTTCGCTGCAGCGTGACGTCATTGTTGTCTACCGGTCCGGTGAGATTCGGAATACGCTGATAACCTCTGCAGTTGCGAGCGTCGTTAAATAAACAAGAATTCAAAATTTTCCATTCCCCTCTCCCTCCCTCTACCCTCCCATCCTCCCCTCTACATCCCCTTCCCCCGCTCCCCTCTCTCTCTCTCTCTATCTCAGTAGTCGTCTCTGCTTTTTGGTTCCTCAATTTAGATTCACAGATACGGAAGGTACACAAGGACGAGTGCAGAAGAACGCAGTAAGTTCTGTCGAATTAAGAGAAAAGGCTATGCACATATTGAGGGTCCCTATCACCACGGCATGGCGGGAAAGATGAGACGGCTTCGACAGGATAGCTGCGAATACAATGATTAAGCAGTCACGACTCTCCATAAAGTTTGGTCCTCCAGCTTGGGGGTTGGAAGAAGGGCTAACAAAACTTCACCGTAAAGGAAGAAATTGTTACGAAACCCCAAAATAAACATTGGAATGCGACTGATTTTTTGGCGCGGTATATGCCTATTCTGCAACTAAGCATTTAGGCAACAATTAATTATTTTAAAATTTTGTAAGCAGAGATTCTGTTTGTCATCAATTTAATCTCTTCTTTGTCTCATATCTTTTCTCACTTATTTAAAATTAATTTCTAATTCACTGAGTATGGTTAGTCCATGATTAGAGAAGGTAGATTTTCGCAATCACGACAAAAACGAACGGTTCGGGACAATTGGCCACAGAAATTTGGGAACTGGGACAATTGGCCACAGAAAATTGGTAACAGGGACAATTCGCCACAAATAGAGAATTTGCCATGGATGGACAATTTACCACACTGAGGTACAAATATGAATCTATGACTTCCAGAAGCTCTATATTGTGCGAATGGATACAGAGATTAATCATTGTAAATTCCGCTAAGTATGTGAATTGCTATGTACATGCAAATTTGGCTTCAAAAATGTCCTTCTAGGTTGTGGCCTCCAGCTCTCAAGTACCGGATGACGGTGCCTTCTCCTTGTACCGCGGGTATTCATCAACTATACGTGATATTCGTCTGTCCATGTAGATGTTCTTCCGCTTCATTTGGTAGGAGAATGATCACCTTCCAATCTCTCTATGTATCTGCCGGCTATAACGTTCAGTTCGTCAATATTCCTTCGCTCAGGTGGTAGGTGCAGCTTCCTGGCACGGCGGACAGTTTTTTAATAGATGGTTTCTTCGGTAGATTCACATTGGCTTCGCTTGCAATACGCTGTAACTCATTTTGAATAATGACAGACGTTGGTTCTCGGGAAGTCCCCGCCCTTGCCTTCATGTCCTCTACACATTCCTTTGCCTTAATCCTTCCCCAGTCTGCAGAATGATTCTTGTGTTCAGACGGTTCTTTGACGACACTGCTTCCATCTTCCGATAACGTGACTGTTGCATTACACCGCCATGCATGTCACAGCGCCAAACAACTCCATTCTTATTTTCTCTAAGTCTCGTGTACATGTAGCCAAGATATATTAATTTGTCAGAGCCTTTTTCTGATTTTGTGAAGCGAATTTCTTCCGCCATAGTTCCGAATTAGTTTACAACTTCTAGATTTGTCTTGTGTTATCATAGAAATATATTATAAAATATTGCGAATTTGAGTATTGCCTTGAATTTTAATGTGTGGCGAATTGTTTTTGATACGAATTTCAATTATGTGGCGAGTTGCCTCCGTGGCTAATTTTCTGTGGCTAGTTGCCCCAACCCAAAAACGAAATGTGTCCAAATGCATTCAAAATTAGTAACGTTGTCTAAAAAGCATGTTATATGTACTGTAAAATGTGAAGTTGAGTACAAAATGCAGAATGTATGTGATTATTCGAATTAATAGCTACTTTACAATTTATGAGAAGTTCTTAAAAATCTGGATCAACGTAAACGCCCCACCACACGGATGTTCTTACATTTCTCAAATAATTTGATCTCTTCTCCATATTAGCTTTTACAGTAGGAATAGCAAGGAATGTGACCTATGTGATAAAGAGTAATAAGCAGATACGAGAGAAAGAAGACTTCAATTTAAAACAATAGAAAATTACCGCGGGGTTAAGTGGCAGTCTACGTTCTCAGAACTCAAAAACAAAGGAACGAAAATGGTGTTGAAAAAAAAAATGAGTATGTTGAAGGCACGATCTCTCTGTGTTAGCAGGTTCATGCCTTAGAACACGCTTCTTCATGTTCATTTGCTTACTTATTATTAGGCCTATCACCAAGAATTTAAATTAATAAATGTAGAAAATTCACCTCTGCTATCATGAAATCATCTATAAAAAATTACCATCCCAGAACGCTACAGAATGCTAAATTATAACATTAAAAGTGCTATAAAATGGTAAATTAATAGTACATTATGCAACGAGCCTATAATGGTAGTAATTAAGACGCGAGTATGTTTATGAAACGAGCGCAATAGAGTTTCATAATTTTCATACGAGCGTCTTAATTACCATTATAGGCAAGTTTCATACGACTTTTTATGCTCGACCATATTTCTAACTTGAAATTATTCATAAGTATTCGTGTTATTATTATCTGACTGGGGAGCGGAACTGACCTTGTGCAATATCTCGTAAATTATGAGATGTGGTCAGACGCGAAAGTATTGATTTTTTCCGAGAAAGAAATGTCATTGACCTTGATATAATCTAGAGCAGGCCTGCACAAACAGCGCTCAACGAGCGCGCGCGCTCTTTCGGAGCGGGAGAGCGGTGTTTACCGCTCGCCGAAACGGGGAGGAAGATACGTCAGAATGACATGGACTTGCTATAGGTAGAGGAGAGGGAAACGACCACTCAGCTATCTAGTGGAGTGCAGTGTGTAGGCCTATTCTCAGTAACTGTTTCACGTTGCTTACCTACTGCTACAGTACAGTATGGAGGAATCTAAAAGACGGAACATAACATTTAACATTTAACGATTTACAGCTCGAACTTATTGATCTTCAATGTGGCCTAAGGGCTAAAGATCGTTTGAATAATATTACTAGCCTGGTTGAGTTTTACAAGACTAAACATTAGGAATAATATACACGACTGCAGAGGCTGGCTGTGAAAATGATTGCTATGTTTGGCTCAACATTTATATTTGTGAGCAGCTGTTTTCTATAATCAACTTTAATAAAGGCAGACATCGAACATCTGTAACTGATGTTTCATTACGATCAGTAGGCTACTGTTCCTTTCAGCTGCCAACAGCATAAAACACCGATGTACTGATAAATAAAAATATAACAAAATGATATTTTACATTTAAGTAGCTATAGAATTTCTATTACTTCTGTAAAATAAATATTTCTTTATTAATTAATAATAGTCCAAGATAGTTTTGCAAACACTGAAAGGGAATTTATTTCATAAACACTCGTAATAGTACTTTCTTTTGGTTACATTTTGTACGAGATCACCCCTCCTTCCACTCCACCCTCATAACAGAGCGCAGCTAATAACTGCAATCCGCTCATGAGCTGTGAGCCGGCTCGGAGAGCGTAAACCTTGTGCAGGCCTGATCTAGAGAGTAAAACAAACATTAATATTGTTATAACCTTGAAATTGATTTAGACATTGAAAAACGAGATAAGAAATTAAATTTATTTGAATATTATTTACAATTAATGCTAATTATTATAGTAACAGAACATAACCTTCTTCGACAGTGTTGGATTTCCAGTCTCCGTGACGTTTCGCTAGTTGTCTTTTGATTGCATATCCGAGAATAATCGATACTTGCGCTTTCATATTGCTACAATGGTGTTTTCTGATTAATGGAACACCTGAACTTTAATGAATAGGTGTACTCTAATGAGGCCCATTAAAGGGCTGCTACCAGGTGTATAATTACTACATTTCGGCATGGTCGAGCATAAAATTTTTATAAGTTGTTCAATACTAGCGTCTCTACTTGTAATATCTTCGTTCTTCTTAAACTTCAGTTGTATTCTATAATATCATTTACACTAATTCAAATTTTCTTATATTCACTCGTTAATTACAATATAATTTTGATTTTCATAAACTAATGGGATTTTACAAAGAGCAATCAGTGTTTCTCAATATTATTGAGATTTACGTACCTTACTATACTATTCAAGCTTCTCTCACTTCTAATCTGAGAATTATGCTTATTTGTTGGGTAGTTTAATGCAAATTTGGCTGTTATTGGATGTTAGGGAATCATTATATAATTTATTTAGTAGGAAAATACGTACCCTTGAACTGAGTTTCGACCTCAAAACAGCTTTGATTATCCCTATGTAGACTTCAGCACAAGAAGGTGCATTAATGATGTGAAATGCTTTTAATCGAGTGTTAAAAGCTTTCTGAAAAAAAGAAACGCACATTATTAAAATCAATCCGTTTGTATTTGTTGTGTGAGCAAGCAATCACATAGTAGTAACTGCACATTACCATTTCAGGAAACATCTTCAACTACTCAGTTCATAAAAAGAAAATTCCAGCTGCATATACGCCTACATACTATATCATTTGAGGTTTGGGTTTCCGAAGGCAAAAATATGATAAGTTTTTAGAACCTATTCTTCCTTGAAAATTAAGAAAATAGTGATACTCATATACTACATCATACATGAACAGTAGTATGTAACCAAGAAACTAATAAGTCCACACCTGTGGAGTAACGGTCAGCGCGTCTGGCCGCGAAACCAGGTGGCCCGGGTTCGTATCCCTGTCGGGGCAAGTTACCTGGTTGATGTTTTTTCTGGGGTTTTCCCTCAACCCAATACGAGCAAATGCTGGATAACTTTCGGTGCTGGACCCTGGACTCATTTCACCGACATTATCACCTTCATTTAATTCAGACGCTAAATAACCTAGATCTTGATAGAGCGTCGTAAAATAACACAATAGAATTAAAAGAAACTAATAATCTTTCTGCGTAAGACTTTGAAACTTTATAACCAGGCTTCGCATTTTTGGCACACTGTATTTATCGAGAATTATAGTCTTGTACGGAGGGAATTCAAATGTCTGCCGTTCACAGCCTAAGTGGCTAAGTGAATAAAATTGAATGCACATTAAATTAAACACTATTGCAGACACGTAGATAAAAATAAAGTTAAAATCAACTGAAGGGGTGAGACTGAAATAGTCCAAAACCACACTTTTAACAAAAATTGTTTTGTGCGAGTGCATTTATTACATATGTGGGAAAGCTACTAATAAAATATTGTAATAATTACTCAACAAATGGCATAGGCCTAAGGACTCTAAACCTTTGGAAAAGTTTGTCTGTGTGGCTTAGGAATTTTCTTTTTAATTTAATTCTAATTGTTAGTTTTTAATATATATATATATATATAGTGTAAATACATTAATTAGATTAACGTTTATAATATTATAATTCGTAATTTTGTATTCTTTGCGATCATTAACACTTAATCTCAGGACTCAGTGTAGACTAAGAATCGAACTCGCACTCTTCTACACAACACGCAGGAGTCTTAGCGTCTGAGCTATTGAAACGACACGCAAGCTTATCTTTGTGCGCGGAGTGTCGATCTAGTCATAAAGGTCCATTGTCGATTTAACTACACGATTTATGTAGCCGATATATTTATCTTTTATTTACGTAATATTATCTTTTTTTTTTGCAGTTTTTGAAGCGAATTTCGAAACGATGCTAGTAACAAACCAAGTAGCCTGAATTTAAGTAACTCAATATTCGTTATCTTGTGTATCAGTGCTCTGGTCTCCGATCATGCGCAGTGTCTTACACCTGAGACTTAGGAATATTCAATCGTCTCCTTCTTTTCTAGGGAAACTGTGACTGTAACACCAACTAAGGTGTCAAAAAGTCACGTTAGCATGAACCCTTGAATACAATTTCTTGATAGACTTACTTCCATGTGGGCAGCTTATGACAATACCATTTTTTCATAATTTAGTATGCTGTGTCTTTTGGCTTACAGTAAACTCTTTTACACAATGGATAAACTTACTTTTTTATGCGGATTGCTTATGATAATAGCTACAATTTTTAGGTATTTAGTATAATGGCGTGCGGTGCAATTTTATGTGAGAGAAGCAATAAAACAAATTTTTATATGTTTAGTACAAAATTGATAACAGTTAATTCACCTACATACAGGGTTAGTTAAAAGTCCCGCACCACCTAAATAACTTTTGAAGCATACGGTTCAGTGACATAAAACTTGATATGTGAGGATAACCATATGCTAAGAAATCAATAATGATATTACCGAGTTTTTTCTACTTCCGATTTCACCGGAATTAACTCCAACTCTTTTATTTTAAATTGAACACCAAATATATATTTTTATTTTTGGATAGTGCTCATTAAGAGCTTTTCAAAAATTACCCACACTCGATACTTCTGTATAAATTCAGTGTTGCTAAGTCAAGAAAACAGAAAAGTGCATCGAATTGTAAAATAATAAAGGCACCACCTAAATAACTTTTGAAGCATATTGTTCAGTGATATGAAACTTGGTATGTGAGGATAACCGTATGTTAAGAACTCAATAATGGTATTACCGAGTTTTTTATACTTCCGGTTTAACCGGTAGTAACTCCAAATCTGTTATTTTAAGTGGAACACCCAAAAAATTTTTTTCATTTTTGAATAGTGCGCGTTAATAGGTTTTCAAAAAGTACCCACACTTGATACTTCTGTACAAATTCAGGGTTGCTAAGTCAAGAAAATAGAAAAGTGTATCGAATATTAAAATAATAAAATACTGCTTCCTTAAAAAAAAAAAAACAAAACAAAGCTAGCTCACCTTCTAAATTATGTGTTCAAATTGGTAGCCCTCAGCTGCTTTACAATGTGTCACTCGATCATAGAAACCATTTAAGGAATGATTTAACCAGGCTTTAGGAATATCTTGCACCACTTCCATTTTTATTTAGCAACACAGAATTTGTACAGGAGTATCAAGTGTGGGTACTTTTTGAAAATCTCCTAATGAGCTTTATTAAAAAAAATTGTGTGTTGCATTTAAAATAAGAGAGTTTGAGTTACTTCCGGTTAAACCGGAAATAGAAAAAAAACTGGGTAATATCATTATTGAGTTCTTAGTATATGGTTATCCTCACATACTAAGTTTCATGTCACTGAACCATGTGCTTCAAAAGTTATTTAGGTGGTGCGGGACTTTTAACTAACCCCGTGTATTTGAAGACCAAAGCAATTCTCCTTCCTTTAGCAGCAATATCATCGAACGGAAATTAACGAATCCGCATCTGACACTACAGATGCCTCAAGGTAGGAATATGAATAACGAATCCGCATCGTCCGGGACACGCTCTCAGATAAAGAATTTTATGACAATTTAAGATTTGAATATTCATACTTCTCAAGAGTAAAATATAATTTTAGAAATAAATTTCTTATCTTTTGCTTTATGAAGAGCGAAAGCAAAGCTCCCTTTGCCTATCGTGTACGGCAGACAACTGATTAAGTATGCTATGTCTTTTGGCAGCCACTGAATTCTGGAACACAATTTCTTGATGTACTTACGTCAACAGGGGTAGCTTATAATTATACAATTGTTATGCATTTAGTACTGTTTTTTTACAGACCACTGAACAACTGAACACAATTGTTTGGTAAACTTACGTTCACATGGCTAGTTTATGACATTACATTTATTATGCTGTGCACTGTACAGCTGAACAATTGAAAATATTTGCTTGATAATTAATCTTACAATACGTTCACGTGTCTAGTTTTTTATTATAAAGTTTTTATATATTTAGTATGCTGTGACTATGGGCAATCACTGAACTCTTGAACAAAATTTCTTCATAAAATTACGTCATCGGGAGTAACTTATGATAATGCAATTATTATCTATTTAGTAGCCTATGTTCTGTCTTTTGGCAATCACTTAATTCTTGAACACAATTTCTTGATAAACTTATTTTTACAGGGTAGCTTATGATAATATAATTTTTATCTCTTTTGTAACTGTGTTTTCTTTGCAATCATTGAATTCCTGAACACAATTTCTTGATAAACTTACTTTCACAGTAGTAGGTTATGGTAATATAAATTTAATTTTTTTAATATGCTGTGTCATTTGACAAACACAACTCTTGAACACAATCTCGTCATAGACTTACTCTCACAGGGTATTTTATGATAATACAGTTTTTATCAACAGTAATCTCACTAGAGGTTTTGATTTTATCGATAAATCTCCGAGCGGAACACGAGCATATTTATCTAGAGAAAATCAAAACTCGAGTGGGATTTAATTGACTATTACACGATTAGAAGAAGGTATATAAAGATTAGAAGTAACAAAGTACTCCAATAGAATAAAATATTAATTGACTTTCGATAATACAACTGTCTTCAAATGTATTATTGTACCATCTCAACATTACAAATATTACGCTAGATGCATGCTAGATGGCAGTAGTGAGTTATGATTACTAGCAATGCCTTATCGATCTATGTCAGGATGGCAGTGTTACTAGTCAAGAAGGCTTTGTTGATTCAGTTTCATTTTTATTAAAACAGTTGCATTCCGCTTCAATTATCCGAATCCCAGTAATCAACGTCACTTGACAGATGATTTTCAATAAATCTTAATATTAAACAATCTTTGATACGTGACTATCCATAATATCATATAGCAGAAGCTATAACATAACCTTAATAATATACACAAGTGTTAGAAAAGTTTTAATTAACGACGATGGCATAAAAAATAAACATGAATAATTTTAAAAGGAATAATTATTAAACGTACAATTTTCAAATCTGAATGTGGTTGGTGGTTCAATTGATATTATATTGGACGTGTGCGTAATAGAAGTGGAACTCGTTGATTTAGGCCTATATGGTGTATTAAACTTAGGAATAGGATTTCAGAAGATGCATAAGTATGATCAGTGATTTTTATTAATTCTTGTTCTTCAATGCCAATGCGAGTCATATTTGAAACTGCTGTGCATCGACTGGAATGGTTTGTAATTTTATATATATTTTTGATGTCCAGACCACCGCAGTTTCAAATGTTGGAAAACAAAGAAACAAATGCTAGGGACGCGATAAAATTAAACAAATGCTAGGGACGCGATAAAATTGTGCGATAAACAGCCATGATTGGTTGAAATAAGTCCTTTCGGACCGTTTTATTGGTCAAAAGTAGTATGACGTAGTAAGAGTGTAATAGCCTAGATAAATCAAAACCTCTAGAGAGGTTACTGTTGATAAATTTACTGTCCAGCTTGCTCCCAGTAGTCGAATATGAGAAATATGGCCGAACACACATTGCAGGTCTAAATACTGAGAAGAGAAAAAGCATCTTACCATCAGACAGGCTTCGGATTTCTTGGTAGTAGTAAATGCCATTTTAGAAACATGCCCGAGTGTATAATTTTCCATATCAAGTATAAATATATCTGTGAAGCAGTAGTCTTCGCACATTCTGACTTCTGTTGTCATTAAAGCCACTTTGTTTTGATCTTGAAGCACAAAATTAGTTGTATCCTTAGTTAGATATTTAATAATAATAACGCGGTCTCCTTCAGGTGTTAGTTCTGGCATTGGAAAGTAACAACTGAAACAACAGAGATTACAAGTTTATTACTAAAAATAGTAAAAGTAAATCCGTGGCGCTACAGCCCTGAAGAGCCTAGTCCGACCAGCCGGCTGCTGGCCTCACGTTCACATGCCGAAGCAGAGGTGGACGATCATCCAACCAGAATAAAGTATCGTGTGGTTAGCACGATGATCCCCCCCCCCCCCCAGCCGTTATAGCTGGTTTGCTGAACCGGATTTTAGCTACCTATCGTAGCTCCCCAAGTGCATCACGATGCTGGGTGGGCACCGGTCCCAAACACTGGCCGAAATTTCATGAGAAAATTCCTTCCCCCATGAGGATTCGAAGCAGCGCGCATTCCGCAACGCGAGTCCTAGGCAGGATGCCTTAGACCGCGACGCCACGGCGCGGGACACACATTTTCTTACTTGATATTATTATTTCTCCATGAACACAGTCAACAATACCAGGATAATCACGGTTGTAAATATCATATAGATCAACACCAACATCACCATACACAAGACTTACCACAGCAGGCGTCGCGTAACATTACGTAATTAGCCGTGTCAATTGCGCATGCGTAACAGATCTATGACGTATCAATCATATGCCAGCCTGACAGGTCCCGCCTGGTGCCAGTAGCGTGGCAGCAGTGGTCCGAAATGGAAGCTCTTATTCCATCCCCGCCGCCTGCGAGGTTCGGTCGGTGATAAAGTTCTTTAATGCACAAAGCATTGCGCCAATTGAAATTCATCGGCAGCTCTGTCAGGTCTATGGGCCGAACATCATGAGTAAGCAGATGGTGCGTCGCTGGTGTAGGCAGTTTTCCGAAGGTCGTCAAAGTGTCCATGATGAAGAGCGCAGTGGGCGACCGTCCCTCATCAATGATGATCGTGTTGAGCTGGTGCGGCAGTGCATCATGGAGAACCGTCACTTCACGATTACGGAGCTGAGCAGCCATTTTCCGAAGATATCGCGATCCTTGTTGCATGAGATTGTCACTAAGCACCAGCTGTTCAAAAAAGTGTGCCAGGTGGGTGCCGAAAAACCTGACTCCCCCCACACACAAAATGCAACGTTTAGGAGCAGCACTGACATTTCTGCAACGGTATCACGATGACGGCGACGAGTTCCTCGACAGGATCGTCACGGGCGATGAGACTTGGATTTCGCATTTCACCCCGGAAACCAAGCAGCAGTCAATGAATTCGCGGCATAGTGGATCTCCGGTCAGGACGAAATTCAAACAGACGCTGTCGGTACGGAAAGTCATGTGCACAGTGTTCTGGGACAGGAAGGGCATTCTGCTCATTGACTTCCTTCCGAGAAGTGAAACAGTGAACGCTGACCGTTACTGTGAAACACTGCGAAAATTGCGACGTGCCATTCAAAACAAGAGGCGTGGAATGCTTACTGCAGGTGTTGTGCTCCTCCATGACAATGCTCGTCCACATACGGCTCGGCGCACAGCAGCTGTTTTGATGGAATTTGGCCGGGAGTTGTTTGATCACTCACCCTACAGTCCTGATCTTGCTCCCAGCGATTTTCACGTTTTCTTGCACCTCAAGAAATTCCTGTCCTCCGGTGAGCGTTTTGGCAACGACGAAGAGCTCAAGACGTCTGTAACACGCTGGTTCCATTCACAGGCGGCAGAGTTCTACGACAGATGGATACAAAAGTTGATCCCACGATAAGAAAATTGTCCCAATTCTGATGGTGGCTATGTTGAAAAATAGCTGAAACATTGCTGTACCTGTTGCCAATAAATGTTTTCTGAAAGTGTGTTCTTTTTTTTAAATAGGGAAACTTACTTTCTGGATGCCCCTCGTACAGTACAGCCATGAGTAGTATTAGCTCTGTCCAATGACTTACAGTACAGCATTCTTTATAACACCCTCATAACCACCAATGCCGATACCATTGCTATTCCAACCTAGAATGTGAAGTTCAACGCTATCGTGTTTATTAAGAATAAAATATATCATGGTCCTCAAAGCTAGAAATGATAGCCTAACACTATCATTATTATCAGTAGCGTTCGGATGTACACTTAGCGGCAAAAAGAATGGGCCGACTCTTGGTCGATAGAAATGCCATGTTCTATCGCGCAGTTCACTCGTGTAAACGTAACCCACTGCAAGGCATTGCTGTGTTGTCTCTTCATTGAAAGCCGTCCGCCTATAATGCAGTACACCTTACTGGATAATTATTTCTCCATGACCAGATGATCACAAACAACAATAATAGGATAATCGCGGGTGTAAATATCATATAGATCAACACCATCGTCAGCGTAAATATCACTGTAGCCATCCTTATCACCAGGCTTAGAGACTTTAGACCCGATAGATGAAAACAGTGCGATTTCAAGTTGGATAGCTGGACTGTAGTGGGTGGGGGCAGTGATGGTAGCGACCTACCTGTTGTCCCATGTGCTTTATTTACTCAGTCATACTCATAAGGCAGGTACTGTTCTGATAATAAAAACAGTCCCGTACACCTAGTTCACTTTATCAGAAGAGAGGACAGGAGATAGCTAGTAGTCTAGTTTTGATCTGTGCATCTAGGTGATTAGTCTAAGAATATATGCGATATTCTGTGATATAAAAGACATGCTAGCAGGGAAGAAGTCTACGGACACTGCTGGGGTAGCGAAGATAGATTTCAATGACTTAGTGTTTTTTCGTTTTGCATTCATTACATCATCCACACCTGTGGAATAACGGTTAGCGCGTCTGGCCGCGAAACCAGGTGGCCCGGGTTCGATTCCCGGTCGGGGCAAGTTACCTGGTTGAGGTTTTTTCCGGGCTTTTCCCCTCATGAACAAATGCTGGATAACTTTCGGTGCTGGACCCCAGACTCATTTCACTGGCATTATCATCTTCATCTCATTCACACGCTAAATCAAGTAAGATGTTGATAAAGCGTCGTAAAATAACCTACTAAAATAAATCCATTACATCATGTGATGTAGAGCGGAGCTTCTCCCAATATAAACTTTGTCTTGCCAACTACCGAAGAGAGTTTAGTTGTGAGACCTTCAGAATATGTGTTGTAGTAGGCTACATTGTAACAGTGCCATGTATTGTACTTCATAAGTTGTGTATGTTGTGTAGAATTATTATGTATGTTGAGTAAGTATTGCACTTGTGCTTATGACAGAAGCCGAAAGGAAATGCATATTAATTAATTTTGAAAATTTCGCATGATAAGTTTTTTATTTTAATCTATGTAAAGATTAATTTTTTGGTTCAATAGAATTTTTCTCCTCTAACAATCATTTTATCTTAATGTTTGATAACTTAGTTGCATTTTTTTGGAACGTCACTGTACAGTACCAGCAGACTGGACTGAACTTGGTTTCATGTACACATGTCTCCTCTTCTGCCGACTCCAACACAATGAAAAAGCTGCCTATAGTACGGACGTAGTAAACTTATTCTATCGGGTCCAAAATCTCGATGTCTGCTTATCACCGTAGAAATCATATTAATCCACCAATATCATCACCGTGACCACCATAACCATGTCAGCACAATGATCGTTCCTGTTTTACACCACGTTATTAAAGTCACCGCCGTCATGTTCAATACTACAATACAGCCTTGACTAGTATTAGCTCTGTCCAATAACTTCCCATACAGTATTCATTATACCACCCTCATAACCACCAGTACCACCACTATTGTTATTCTACCTACAGTGTAAAATTCAGCGCTATCGTGTTAATTAAAAATGCAGATTGTTATGGTCGACAGAGTTAGAAAGGACAGTCTAGACCAGACCTGCAGAACTGTAGCTCCTCAGAGCTACTGCTTTACTCCCCTTTCTTACCCCACCCACCTATTCTACCAGCGCGGTCATGACGTTCTAGTTACGCTTGGCTGCATCAACATTCATTCGCGGCGGCAGGTATACAATACGCTATCAATAATTACAAATGAACAGTTAATAAAATCCTTAGGAACATACCTTTAGAAAGTAAGAGAAAAATGAATGAAGGAAATAAAGAAATTAAAAGACGTGTAAAATAAATTTTAAAATGTATGATTGCAGATAATGTAAGAAGGTGTAGGGGAACATGGGGCAGGACGGGGTAGTTAATGTTTGAATGTTTTTATTTGGTATCAAATAATGTAAATGTATGGGTTTTATGACATATATGCTTTTATTACACTGTAAACAAGTAAACAAATATGTAATTCTTGTGAAATCCGGTCATTATAACCTTAAAATAAATTAGTTTTTCGAAATGTGTGTTTTGTCCCGTTCTGCCCCACGTATGGGGCAAAATGGGGTATTTATTTTTTGTAATAATTAATGGCAAAAGTGACAAAAATTATATATTGAAAGTGTGAATACTACAACATTTTACTTGAGAAAAAGTCATTCGCAAAATACGCAAATGTGCGTGGCATCCTCGTCTTCACTGTCTACTCCTGCGCAACAATTGTGAGCCCATTTCAGACATGATACGCATCTAATCCAACCTTCTTCTGACAAACAACAGAACGAACAACCCATTACAGGAGGTGAAATTTAATTAAATATGACGTGGGGCAGGACGGGGTACTGCCCTGTTATGCCCCACCCCGTTTTGCCCCACAGTCACAATTTCTAAGTTACGAGGTATTGGCAGGAAAAATAACGCACGCAATTTAAGAAAGTTTCCGAATTAAAAGCCAGGTAAGCACTCTATAATATGACATTAAAATAGATTATCTAAGTAAATCTCATTTCTAGTTACGTGTGACAAGAGAACACTTTAAAGTTGCAAATGAATGATACAATATGATGCAGAAACCGAATAACATACAACAGATGCAAGGAATGCCAGTAAGTGTTGTGTGATGATATATTTACATGATGTGACGAAGTTCTAAAAAAAATTCGGTAGATTGCACTACTTGTTGGGAAGATAGAGGCTATACCCCGTCCTGCCCCCCCTTCCCCGTCCTGCCCCATATTCCCCTACCTATGTTTATATCGCCCTGTTACTAGTAAAGCCGATTAAATCCACTTTTTGTGTAACATAAGTTAAGTACAGTCCTCGACTTGTCTTTTCGTGCTCTGTATTCTGCTAAACTGAATAATATACTTTTGAAATGTTATGTTTTATTTAACGACGCTCGCAACTGCAGAGGTTATGTCAGCGTCGCCGGATGTGCCGGAATTTTGTCCCGCAGGATTTCTTTTACATGCCAGTAAATCTACTGACATGAGCCTGTCACATTTAAGCACACTTAAAAGCCATCGACCTGGCCCGGGATCGAACCCGCAACCTTGGGCATAGAAGGCCAGCGCTATACCAACTTGCCAACCAGGTCGACTATACTTTTGAAGTAGTGTATAAATTCAGTAGATATTATAACATTACAGAATATAACTATTAAGAATATTACCTTGACCTGAATTCAAGAATATGTTAATAAAAATTAACATGACATTTAAACATAAAAATGTAACTAGAGAATTGTTTATACTGACGTTGTTTGGACGGCGTCCTGGTACCATTTACTTCTAGGATTCCAGTCGCACATCAGTTCTGGACACACAGACCTGAGTGTGTAGTACAAGTCTATGGACTGCTTGGTTCTCTCCATGCTGTTCTTGCAGCGTATCAACCAGCGTTCTAATCGAGCCTCGTGCAAACTGCCTGGTGAAGAATCAAAACAAATTACAGGCTTCCTAATTTGGTTATTTAGGTACAGTGTGGTAGGTGATGCATCAGTGAAAAAGGAGGAAGAGAGTACCTTGGAATTTGTGGGAAAGCCATGCAAGGACACCACAATAATGTTTCAAATTCTTCAAGATTCTGAAATATCTTGGAGTCTGCTTCAAACCCATGAAATTAAGAGTGAAAAAAGAATTTTGTTAACCATTTCAGTAAAAAAAGTTAGAAGGCTTTATTATGCATATTCTATAGTTGCAGAAGAAATAAGAAAGAGAAAGAAAGAAAGAAAGATAGATAGATAGACAGACAGACAGATAGATAGATAGATAGATAGATAGATAGATAGATAGATAGATAGATAGATAGATAGATAGATAGATAGATAGATAGATAGATAGATAGATAGATAGATAGATAGATAGATAGATAGATAGATAGATAGATAGATAGATAGATAGATAGATAGATAGATAGATAGATAGAAATGAGAATCAATAAATTAACAAATAAAATTAAAAAGGTTAATTGATAAACTGAATAAATTTACTGAAATTGTCGTTTTATTGTTGGTGCTATCTAAGGAAGGACAGGCCTTTGATACAGCTTCAGGTAGTCATTTCGGTTATTTATAGTTCAATTTAAGAATTAAAATATACCTACATCCGTTTTCTGTTTCTAACATTTGAATTTTAAATAGCAGTATGCTGATTTATCTAACAGATTTATCTATCTCATGTATTTTGATCTAGATGTGATCTACTGGGTGTTGAGTTCAAAGTGTGTCATGGCTCGCTGCCTAGTAAGTACGGCTTTCATTCTGAAGAGTACTTATCGATACGTACGGTAACGCCGGTAGTGGCAGGAATGTGAACTGTTTCGAAACATGTACTGAGGTGAGTTTTTTCTTACTGTCGGGATATGGGGAGAGGGTTAAGACGATTACTTACGTATTTGTTGACATTAACTTCGACAGTCAACATGGACACGGAACATTTGATATTTGTTGTGGAATGTTGCCGTAAGCAACCGATGATAACATATAAACTGCGTAAGACTTGCCCGCGCAGAACACAGTTCGAAAGAGGTTATGGTAGAACACAGACCATACAGACCGCCATCTGTTGCTACGACGTTCAAGTTATACCGTACACGTTCTCAAGTTCAGATTGAACGCCTTGATTAATAGGCAACTTCTCTGACACAAAAGCTGAAACTCGCTTCAAATCGCTGACTCATCAACAGTGACGTCATGACAGACTTTGAAATGAACACCCAGTATAAAATGATGTTATTCTAGTTTTTCTACGTCTGTTTTGCAATGTTTCCCATGCTAGCTCTTTTATTGAAACATTCCCGTGTACACTTTTACCTGTAACAAATTTAACTGTCATATACTGGATTCCTTCTAAGGTTTTTATCTTATATATTCTACAGGGATCCCAACATGTACAAAGGCTTTTTTTTCAACCTCTGATCGTGCCTGAAATTTTGCGCCGTGACTAATATTAAATTTATATGTTTTCATATATCAAGGCTTGATTTAGAAGCGTAGAGTTGTTTAGAACTTAAGTGAGTTGTGATCAGCGCGATTATTTCTACCCTTTAAAGGAGGTGCAACAGTATCATAGAACATCTTTTAAGTTGGTGCCTTCATGCGATTCTGATATTCTACGTCACTGTGGCACCTCGTTTAGGGACTGGAAATGCCTGCGCTGACATACCTGAGTTAACATAAATAAAATATACGTGTACATGTGTTACGTACCAGATTCTTCAGGCAGATGTGGCTCCATGGCTAGCCAGTTCTTCAGAGCTTCTACTGATTCATTCACTCTTTGTTCATTTAGTCCAAATTCTTGCCAGAATCTTTGTACCACGTCTTTACCCGGGGCACGGAATTCTTTCGCCATTACAACTCGTAGTCTGGAGATAAAAATAATCATTTGTTTAGTAAATGTGTAATGGGTATGTTTAAAATGTTGCAGCTTTAATGCTTCATAATAATGCTTGATGTAAAGGCTAAAGCAAGGAGATGCACTATCACCTTTAATTTTTAACTTTGCTCTAGAGTATGCCATTAGGAAAGTCCAGGATAACAGAGAGGGTTTGGAATTGAACGGGTTACATCAGCTGCTTGGCTATGCGGATGACGTGAATGTGTTAAGAGAAAATCCACAAAAATCAGGGAATACACGGGAATTTTACTAGAAGCAAGTAAAGAGATAGGTTTGGATGTTAATCCCGAGAAGACAAAGTATACGATTATGTCCCGTGATGAGAATATTGTACGAAATGGAAATATAAAAATTGGAAATGTATCTTTTGAAGTAGTGCAGAAGTTCAAATATCTTGGAGCAACAGTAACAAATATAAATTATACTCGGGAGGAAATTAAGCACAGAATAAATATGGGAAATGCCTGTTATTATTCGGTAGAGATGCTTTTATCATCCAGTCTGCTGTCAAAAAATCTGAAAGTTAGAATTTATAAAAGAGTTATATTACCGGTTGTTTTATATGGTTGTGAAACTTGGACTCTCACTTTGAGACAGGAACATAAGTTAAGAGTATTTGAGAATAAGGTGCTTACGAAAATATTTGGGGCTAAGAGGGATGAAGTTACAGGAGAATGGAGAAAGTTACACAACACAGAACTGCACGCATTGTATTCTTCACCAGACATAATTAGGAACATTAAATCCAGATGTTTGAGATGGGCAGGGCATGAAGCACGTATGGGTGAATCCAGATATGCATATAGAATGTTAGTTGGGAGGCCGGAGGAAAAAAAAAACCTTTAGGGAGGCCGAGACGTAGAATGTTATGTTTTATTTAACGACGCTCGCAACTGCAGAGGTTATATCAGCGTCGCCGGATGTGCCGGAAATTTGTCCCGCAGGAGTTCTTTTACATGCCAGTAAATCTACTGACATGAGCCTGTCTCACTTAAGCACACTTAATTGCCAACGACCTGTCCCCGGGATCGAATCCGCAACCTTGGGCATAGAAGGCCAGCTCTATACCAACTTGCCAATCAGGTCGACCCGAGACGTAGATGGGAAGATAATATTAAAATGGATTTGAGGGAGGTGGGATATGATGATAGAGTCTGGATTAATCTTGCTCAGGATAGGGACCAATGGCGGGCTTATGTGAGGGCGGCAATGAACCTCCGGTTCCTTAAAAGCCAGTAAGTAAGTAACTAAGTAAGTACAGACGTGGACAAATTATTAGCAAAATTGGACATTTTTATTATATATTTTTACGAAGTATGATTCTTCAATTTAGACTACAGTTGACATCTTTGCGTATTTCCAAATTATTAGAAAAATCGAAGATTTGTATTGTATATTTTTTTTACAAAATTTCACTCTTCAATTTAGACTACAATTGATATTTTTGCATATTTACAAACTATTAGCAAAAGTGAAGATTTTTTTGTATATTTTTACAAAATTCGACTCTTCAATTTGGACTGCAGGTGACATTTTGGATATTTCCAAATTATTAGCAAAACTGAAGATTTTTATTATATATTTTTACAAAATTTGACTCTTCACTTTAGGCTGCAGTTGACATTTTTGCATATTTACAAATTATTAGCAAAATTGATGATTTTATTATACATCTTTTATCAAATTTGACTCTTCAATTTAGAATAGCCTACATTTGACATTTTTTTCATATTTCTATCTACTGTAATGATAGAAATATGCAAAATTGTCAACTGTAGTGTAAATTGAAAAGTCAAATTTTGTAAACAGAATTATCATAAAAATCGTCAATTTTGTTAATAATTTGACCACGTCTGTAGTAATGGTTGATACTGAATTCGTGGGTTTGCGTTACGTGCAGATTAAAATATTATTCCTTAATACATTTTGTACCTCCGATGTAACATACATAATAGGAAGCATAAATTTGTAATTCTGAATAATTTAAAATAAGCAGCAGAACTTAACCTCCTGAGTCCTGACACATTTGTTCTTTAATTTTTAAATTTTACTTAAAAAATTTGGTTGATATGAGGATAAATGCTGAAAAAGTTAAGTACGTTACAGGTAGGACACAAATGCAGATATATTATACACTGCGTGGCAAAAGTCTCTCCGCAATGGAATCAGAGGCGCGTGGGAGCGCTTAGTTTTGCAGCACTAAGATAAGCGAGGGAGCAGGTAGTAACTGAATAGCATTGTACATATGTACAGCTGAGTGTCTAGGTTGTGCTTGTAAGAAGTGGTTGTACTTTTGTGCCTTAGAAGTCAATATGTTGTCTATTGAAGATTGAGCGTATGGTGTATGTATTCCGTTCTTCGGAAAATGAAAACGTAAATTTTGTGAACATTTAAAAAAATTCGGTTTGTCTTAATAGAGATACTATGTGAGATTTAATTACTAAGTTCCATGACAACGGATCAGTACATGACGCTCCGAAAAGCGCTAGGCCTAAACTTTCAACCGAGGAAAAAGTTGACGAAATTGGTGATTTACATAATTCTGATTGTCTTATGCAGTGTAAATGTCCGATTATTAAAGAGTCCTCTGAAGTTATGTATTTAGGCATAATTTTCGATAATCATTTAAAATGGAACCAACACATTAATTACCTTTGTAATAAATTACGTAAAATAGTATAATATTTTGTTTTATTGAGGAATTACTTGTCAATAAGTTTATTACGTAAAATATATTTAACTTTATTTCAATCGGTAATTATGTATGGAATTGTAGGATGGGATAGCTCATTTAAATCCAATTTTAATCCACTTTATTTATTACAAAAGAAAATAATTAAAATATGTCTTCATAAACCTATTGATTTTCCATCTCAAAATTTGTTTTTAGAGTTTAATGTACTTAACGTAAGACAAATTTATTGTATTTTATTAATAAAAGTCATACATAAAAATCGAAATAATTTTGAATTGTATTCTCATAGTTATGAAAGAAAAGGTATGAATTCTTTAAGATTGTTTGAACCAAAATACAACACTGTTACAGTATTTAATCATAATAGTAATTTAGGCCCAAGGATATACAACAAATTTATATTTAAATGTCCTAATCTTGTCAATTCGAATAGTTCTAGTTTTAAATTTAAAAAGTTATGTATGGATTTTATAAAAAATTAAAAATTGTAAATTTAAATTTATATACTATAACTGCAAATTGTATTGTATAATTATTAATTTCAATTCAGGAATCCGCCCCTGATCACGAGTTCTACTCTTTCAGGGGCGAGCTAAAGTTTCTCTGTATATTTTATATTTTATGTTACAATTACTAGCAAAATAATAAATAAATAAATAAATAAATAAATAAATAAATAAGTAAATAAGTAAATAAAAAAAATAAGTAAGTAAATAAGTAAGTAAATAAATAAATAAATAAATAAATAAGTAAAAAAGTAAATAAATAAATAAATAAATAAATAAGTAAATAAGTAAGTAAGTAAATAAGTAAGTAAGTAAGTAAATAAGTAAGTAAATAAGTAAGTAAGTAAATAAGTAAGTAAGTAAATAAGTAAGTAAGTAAATAAGTAAGTAAGTAAATAAGTAAGTAAGTAAGTAAGTAAATAAGTAAGTAAGTAAATAAGTAAGTAAGTAAATAAGTAAGTAAGTAAGTAAATAAGTAAATTAGTAAATAAGTAAATTAGTAAATAAGTAAGTAAGTAAATAAGTAAGTAAGTAAATAAGTACGTAAGTAAATAAGTAATTAAGTAAGTAAGTAAATAAGTAAGTAAGTAAGTAAATAAGTAAGTAAATAGGTAAGTAAATAAGTAAGTAAATAAATAAAGAAATAAAGAACTAAGTAAATAAATAAATAAATACATATCAAATCAATGAGGAAATTAGCACAGGGGGCAAATGGAGGCATAAAAGAGTGACATAACTTGCATCCTTATAAATTTGCAGTTGTCCATGGCAGATTAAAAGAGACAGATCATGAGTAGAGGAAGCTACACTATTGTCCGTGGTTCTAGTCGTTTATCAATCGATACGAACGTGAAGTTTTACACGGAACGTTTTTCACTGATGCAGCAGGTTTGAGAATTTCTGGGTATAATTGTTTATATCCAGAATTCGCGTGTTTCTTCGCCTACTAATCCCATTGCACTGGAAGAAGCGCCACTACATTCTGGAGAGGTCGGAGTTTGGATTGCTATTGCGAATCATTGGAGCATTTTTTATAACACGATGTAGATTGTTTGAAGAAATGAAAGCAGTCTAAACCCCAATCCTAGTCCTTGGTGGAGCTTGCCGCCAGAATAAACTAACTCATTTCTCTCTAAACTAAAGGCAAAATTGGTTTATAGGAAAATATGCAATATTACATGGAAGTAATTACTGTCTGTGAACTTGCCGCAATTCGGATTACGTTCTTGTATTTTAAAAACTACATGTTAAAGTTCTATTCATATTTAACACGTCATAAAGCGCAATGATACAACATCTATTAACTACTGAGATAGTTCGCTGAAGCCGAATACTGTAGTCTATATATATATAATTTGAACTGATAATGGAAATTACGGGAAAACGGCTGGATGGATTTTAATTAATGACCCCTAATTTGGAAGCTTGGAACTCAAAGTTTTTCGGAAATATAATAGTTTTCAGTGAAATGTCAAATTTTAAACATAATTTTCCTATTTTCCAAAATCCATCTGTAATCAGTTTTGAGAACTAGCTAATAGCATTCACGGTCGACTTGATATTCCCTTCGCTTTTTTGTTTGAAGCGAAGCGAGCATCAAGTCGGCCGTGTTGCATTTCAGAATAAAACAAAACACACAGACTACTACAGTAAACAATATTACACGAAGGCCATGATCTGCAAGAATGCTGACATATTTAGAGCTCAAATTAAATTGGTTATTAAAAAATTAACTAACTAAAAATAATTTATAGGTTCGATTCTGTGGTGCGTAATTTTCTGGGTACAGCTGTGTATAGGATATTAAAAACTACAAAACTTGAGGTGGTTTGATGACATTATTACCATTAGAAATGAAATATTATTTTAGTTAATGCCATGATGTGACTATTTTTCATTAATTATACATATTAATGCTATATTGATGATATGAAAGTGAAACGTTTTGGGGTTATATAAGTAGATGTAGAGAATAACTTAAATTAGATTTTGATTTCTATATTTTACTGAGTGGCGGCTATATAGTATATATAGTTTATGTTACTGAAAGCTATAAAACTTACGTAAGATAATAATATTATTAAAAGTCAAATATTTTTATAATTATTAATTAAGTGGGGTTGGGTCTTTTTTCATATATTTAATGCCGGTATGGTGTAGATATTTATATGCGTGGTTCTCTTCATTATTGGCTCGAGAGAGAGAGTATCTTTCATTGTTATGGAAGCAAATAACTTTCCGAATGTCTGGTATTCTTCATTGAAAATAAATCTGAAAAATGTTTATTTGAAAGTCTAATGAACTTCGTTTGCAGCATTTGCTACACAAGCCACTAGTTAAATTATAATCGGAAGAATAAACAAGTTAGTATAATAGTACATTATGCAACGAGCCTATAATGAAGGTAATTAAGAAGTGAGTATGGATGTTTATGAAACGAGCGCAAGCGAGTTTCATAATTTTCATACGAGCTTCTTAATTACCATTATGGGCGAGTTTCATACGACTTTTTATGCTCGACCATATTTCTAACTTGATATTATTAATTTTATTGTATCTGACCTGGAGCAACGTTCCGTATGTTGTGAGATGTGCGCAGACGCGAAAATATTGATTTTTTCCGAGGAACAGATGTCCACATTGACCTTGCTAGGCCATAAGGACCTACAGAGATAACATTGAAATAAAATTAGACATTGAAAAACGTGATGACAAATTGAATTTATTTGAATATTATTTACAATTAACGCTAATTATTATAGTAACAGAACATAACCTTCTGCGACAGTATTGGATTTCCAGCCTCCGTGACTTTTCGCTAATTCTCTTTCGATTGCATGTCCGAGAATAATCGATACTTGCGGTTTTATAACGGTAGAAAGCTGACCTGTCATTGGCTGAACAGTTGTAACCTGAGTCGTCATTGGCTGAAAGACCTAACCTTTAATGATTAGGTGTACTTTAATGACATGCATTAAAGGTCTGCTATCAGGTGTAGTATAATTACTACATTTCGGCATGGTCGAGCATAAAGTATATTTATACGTAGCTGCTACAGGTTTATTTTTGCAGATAATGCCGTTTATTCACCATTTTCTCTCAGTTTCTGTCCTTTCTTAACATTCACGTGTACATCAAAGGCAAATTACTTTAACGAGACTAAATGAAACTAACACCGTGAGGGTTGGAACTGAATTAGTTATATTAAAGACCTAATTTAAGGGGAGAGAATGGTATTTTTTGGTGAAAAATGTGTAAATTTAAAAAAAAAAGTCTTTAAAATACTCTGTGATATGTGTGGAATGCATAGCATAACATTTTGTGGGTATTTGTGCCCTTATCGGATGTTGAGTCGCCATTTTTAAACTTCCTGCGTTATGGATGTTTAAATCACTCGCCCACTTTCATTGTTGTATCCGGTAAATTAAATTTTCAAAAATCTTTTTTTTTTCTTTAAAATATCCCTTGATATGTGTGGAATGCATTGCATAACATTTTGTGGGCATTTGTGCCCTTATCGGATGTTGAGTCCCCATTTTTAAAATTCCTACGTTATGGATTTTTAAATCACTCGCCCACTTTTATTGTTGTATCCGGTAAATTAAATTTTCAAAAATCTTTTTTTTTTCTTTAAAATATCCCTTGATATGTGTGGAATGCATTGCATAACATTTTGTGGGTATTTGTGCCCTTATCGGATGTTGAGTCCCCATTTTTAAACTTCCTGCGCTATGGATTTTAAAATCACAGACCCGCTTTTATGGGTTTCCAGTAACTTCATTTTTTTTGCTACATTGTCAGACAAAAATGGATATAATTTCTGAACTATTAAAGATACATGCATGAAATTTAAAACATACATTCTTTGGACTATTAGGAAACTTCTCTCTGGAACAGAATTTAGTTAATTGATTTCATTTTAAAATACGTCCATTTGTTTCAAAAAAGGAAATCAGAAAATTGTTATTAAATTGTAATTGTTTATTATACAAACGTAGGGACTAATATCAAAATTCTGTTACAGACAGTTTGTAGAACATGCGTTTGCAAATATATTGCAAAAAACTGTTTGAATCTATATTTAAAAACGGTTTAGATATATCGGTTTTAGTAAAATCTTGCATAGGGTATATATATTTTTTTAATTTTGGCCCCCCCCCATAATTTTTTTTAAATATTTTTATTTGGTTGAGTTGCCACAGCTATTAGTTTAAAAAAATACCATCCCCTCCACTTAAACATGCACTTCGAAATACCACTACATTCTGGAATTAGATTGCACTCATAAAGAAGAAGAAGAAGAAGAAGAAGAAGAAGAAGAAGAAGAAAAAGAGAAAGCAGCTGTCTTTGTGTGCTGAACTATCAGTGAAGTCCCCTTGTGGCGTCATTTGACGTAAATTCGTACTTAACTAGTTCCGGCTCTACTCACAGATTTGCAGACGTCCGTCACTCCGTGGCTTCCAGCTCTCACTGACTCATTCTCTAGCAGATTGTGTTATATTAGTAAATCGGTGGAACAGGTTTGCACGATATTTCTCATAATTGAACATACGCCTATATTTTATCGGATGTTATTTTAATATATGATTATCTTCTAATATCATTTCCAATGAAAATTAAATAAAATATCCATTATTTAAGTGCAGAATTGACCTTTTAAAGCAAGGACTTTTATGCCATCCTAGCATTATAAACAAGTTTGTTACCACATCCGATATCGTGCGTAATCGACGTATGGTGCCGTGCCTGTAATAGAAATGACTTATTCGCTATGACGTAATACCGGAACGCTTGCGTGGTGATGCATGCAACTCGTCCAGCTATCTTGCTTACCGCTTCTACGCGCCATGTAACAAGGAATGAAATCCGGGGCACAAGGTAAAAATGTTATGATTTATTTAACGACGCTCGCAACTGCAGAGGTTATATCAGCGTCGCCGGATGTGCCGGAATTTTGTCCCGCAGGAGTTCTTTTACATGCCAGTAAGTCTACTGACATGAGCCTGTCGCATTTAAGCACACTTAAATGTCATCGACCTGGCCCGGGATCGAACCCGCAATCTTGGGCATAGAAGGCCAGCGCTATACCAACTCGCCAACCAGGTCGACGGCACAAAGTAATCTTTTGTAACTTTATATCACTTTTCTAATGTGACAAAGCAGTTCTGTGGTTCAGGGAAACTATATTAACAAAATAAATTACCATTTGTAACATAAAATTTGATACCTAAGGTATAACTAGAGTTTGTAATATCTGCAAGGTCTTTATTCAATGTCAGTTCCAGGCGCAACTAATCTATACCATCAATACCAACATATCAACATTCATTATTTCATGATTTATTTCCTACATTTTATAACGCTAAGATGCCATAAAATGTTGTATCCAACTCCTGGATAATCTTATTATGACACTCTTGAAACATTCACTCATGCCGTAATAATCAAGATTATCGACTTACTTATATATATATATTTTTTTTATTTTATTGGGTTATTTTACTACGCTGTATCAACATCTAGGTTATTTACCATCTGAATGAAATGAAGGTGATATGAAATGATTCCGGGGTCCAACACCGAAAGTTACCCAGCATTTGCTCGTATTGGGTTGAGGGAAAACCCCGGAAAAACCTCAACTAGGTAACTTTCCCCGACCGGGATTCGAACCCGAGCCACCTGGTTTCGCGGCCAGACGCGCTGACCGTTACTTCACAGGTGTGGACACATATATAAATTCGATAGAGCCACATCTGAATAAAATCCACCTGTCATTATGCTGTAGGCACGACATTTATCAGAGCCGTTTTTAAAATCTATTATTTTTTAAAAGCAGAGTAAAATTATACGAGTAAATTTGTTAGGAACTGTTTCAGTCCTAGGGACATTACAGCTAATGAATGAAAAAGGAGAAAACTACACACTTACTGCTGACATAACTTCAGTTTTGAAACGCTCTTGCCAAATTCTGAGTCATCATATTCACTCTGTTTAATTTGTTTTATTCACTTTCTATTCATCTATGTTTATTTTAATTTTCTTTCTACAAAATTTATGTAAACATTAAATATTGCAAACTTCATGTAGGAGAGTATACTGAGTCCTTCTGGGCTCCTCCAATGGGATGCAGTTATTACCTTACCTTAGATATATATTTTTAGTATGTTGTTTTACGACGCTTTATCAACATCTTTGGTTATTTAGCGTCTGAATAAGATCAAGGTGATAATACCGGTGAAATGAGTCCGGGGTCCAGCACCGAAAGTTTCCCAGCATTTGCTCGTATTGGGCTGAGGGAAAACCTCGGAAAATCTTCAACCAGATAACTTGCCCTCACCGGGAATCGAACCAGGACCACCTGGTTTCGTGGCTACACGTTCTAACCGTTACTCCACAGGTGTGGACTATTAGATAAAAGAAGATGTAATTTGTGTTTCATGTTAGAGCAAATCGATTGTGTTGAACAGTATATCGATAGGAAATCTAATAAAGAATAATTTATCCCTCTGGCGTATTTTAATAACGTTAACGTGTACATTTAACTTAAAAAACTCCTAAATTCAAGCCATTGCAGGAAGCCAGCAAGTGCCAACGTCTTGGCAGAGAGCAGCTTACCTACGGAGACTTACCGAGTTCGTTACCACTGACATCTGTCTCACGAGTAGGTGAATATTATTTATAACGCTAGAGAAGGATAACAAAATATAAATCATGGTTTGAATACTATTTATATTGCTAAAGAACGATTAAGAAATAAAATAAAAATTTGAACAAGGCCCGAACTCACAACCTTCGAATCATTAAGCGAGCCCCCTACTACTGGTCTATGATACGCAGATATAGAATAATTCCATAGTTCCGGCACTTCTTCTACAAGCACATGCATCGTGTAACATCGCCGGGACCCGAAGTGGACTTACAAAATATTCGCTGTTCACGAGTGCGGCCACTTTTTTCTTCGACAACTGTGCATACTGTAACTACCTTTTACAACATAGAACACTAACATTAATTATTAAAAAAAAAAATGATTTGAAGTTCTTTACTTCGAGTTAATTACTGCACAGGAAGTAGTACTTACTTACTGGCTTTTAAGGAACCCGGAGGTTCATTGCCGCCCTCACATAAGCCCGCCATTGGTCCCTATCCTGAGCAAGATTAATCCATTCTCTATCATCATATCCCACCTCCCTCAAATCCATTTTAATATTATCTTCCCATCTACGTCTCGGCCTCTCCAAAGGTCTTTTTCCTCCGGTCTCCCAACTAACACTCTGTATGCATTTCTGGACTCGCTCATACGTGCTACATGCTCTCCCCATCTCAAACGTCTGGATTTAATGTCCCTTATTATGTCAGGTGAATAATACGATGCGTACAGTTATGTGTTGTGTAACTTTCTCCATTCTCCTGTAACTTCATCCCTCTTAGCCCCAAACATTTTCCTAAGCACCTTATTCTCAAACACCCTTAACATTTTTTCCTCTCTCAAAGTGAGAGTCCAAGTTTCACAACCATAAAGAACAACAGGTAATATAACTGTTTTATAAATTCTAACGTTCAGATTTTTTGACAGCAGACTGCATGATAAAAGCTTCTCAACCGAATAATAGCAGGCATTTCCCATATTTACTCTGTGTTTAATTTCCTCCCGAGTTTCATTTATATTTGTTACTGTTGCCCCAAGATATTTGAACTTCTCCACCCCTTCAAAAGATAAATTTCCAATTTTTATATTTCTATTTCGTACAATATTCTCGTCACGAGACATAATCATATACTTTGTCTTTTCGGGATTTACTTCCAAACCTCTCTCCTTACTTGCTTCTAGTAAAATTCCCGTGTTTTCCCTAATCATTTGTGGATTTTCTCCTAACACATTCACGTCATCAGCATAGACAAGCAGCTGATATAACCCGTTCAATTCCAAACCCTCTCTGTTATCCTGAAGTTTCCTAATGGCATACTCTACCCCCGCCAGTCTAGAGCAAAGTTAAAAAGTAAAGGTGATAGTGCATCTCGTTGCTTTAGCCCACAGTGAATTGGAAACGCATCTGACAGAAACTGACCTATACGAACTCTGCTGTATGTTTCACTGAGAAACACACAGGAAGTAGTAGATTTGAATTTGAAAACTGTGATTTGAAGGAAGAGTTAAGTGTGTCTGAGTCTGTTAGCTCTGCTTTTCTTTATCATCATTTTATACAAAAAATTACAGCCTGTCTATCGATAAGTACACTTCAGAGGACTTCGGTTCATTTATAATTGTTAAAAGATGAAATGACTGATAGTTCCAATTAAAGTTCGGAAATTCTGTTAGGTACTATATTATGTGAATTAATCCCATGTTGATGATTTGAATTTATTACTACATTTTTCACTCTTTGCATTCAATTCTATCTTCAGTGTGGAATGTTAATCCCCAAGTGCCTTGTTAAAAAAAACCCTGCCTCTAATTATTGCGAATTTCGAGTTAGTGAAGTTTGAATTGGCGACATTTTGCAGTACTTCAACACGTAAGTTAGCCATTTATAACTTACTAGTGGCTTATGCAGTAATTGCTGCAAACTAAGTCCATAAAAAGTTCAAATAAAAATTGTTCAGATTTATTTTCAATGAAGAATACCAGACATCTTGATAGTTATTTGCTTCCATAATAGTGAAACATACTCCCTCTGAATGTTTTTTTTTTTTTTTTTTGCCAAATACTTTTCCTTGAACCTATCCGTCTTCAGTTCTTGAGCTTCAATGCGAAATCGCTAGTAACAATGTCAGGATGATCAGGGGTTTTTTATGTGGGAGTAATGCAATAGCTATTTCGGGTCATTGCGGATTGTATGCGAAAGTTAAGAAAATATAAGGTTTGTCATGCTTTGAACAAAAGACTTAGCATCTTGGTATAGCTGCTGTATGTAACGTGAACTACCCTGAAATGTAGAGGGCAGAATCACTTTCTCCCACTAAGAGATCTTGCTGAGGTGATCAAGAGACTACAAAATCTTGTAGGGCTCTTATTTTATCAATAAGTAATACCTTTTGTTCTTTTCTTATGAATTGTAATTTTTTTGCGCTTGTTCCAGACAATACTGATCTATCAACTACTGCTGGATTAATTTGTGTAACAATGAATGTTATTTCGTATATTTTCTGTAATATAGGCTGTTGTGAGGAATTTATTGCTGAGATGTGGAAAATAAGGGGAATGATACGTCAGAGTTGTAGAATCTTATATGCGCCCTAAATAAAATTGTCCATCGTAAATCGTTAGCAGCTTCAGTGTTTCATTTGTTGCTGGTTGCGGGAAATAGACTTACTCATCACGGTAGCAAGAAGTGAAATGGCATGCTATTTTCCCTACAACAAAATATGCTTGGCAGCGATCACAAATCTAATCAATTAAATCAAAGAAACATGAAATTAATTTTGATGTAGTTTAAAGACACAGCTAAAATAGGAAGCATGACTCAATTACTACCAAGGGAAGTTAGAGAATCAGACATATAAATATCTATATCACACTGCCATTAAATATATGAAAAGGACCGACACCACTTGATTAATAATTGTAAAAGTATTTCACTTTTAATAACAATATTGTTACCTTATGTAAGTTTTATAGTTTTCAGTAACATAAGTTTATATAGGCATATAGCCGTTACTCAGTAAATTATAGAAATGAAGAACTAATATAAAATATTCTTTCTCTGCGTCTGCTTACATAAAGGCACAAAAGGTTTCACTTTCATATATCAGTATAGCATTATGTGTTGCATTAACTATAATAATATTTAATTTTTAATGGTAATAATGTCATCAAACATTCTTAAGTTTTGTAGTTCTTAATATCCAATACACAGCTGTACTCGGAGAACTACAGACCAGAGAATCAGACCTGTAAATTATTTTCTGTACGTTATCAAAAAATTGCACAAATGAAAATAGACATATTGGCATTATGATGGGAAAGAATCTGAGTCGTCTGAACTCTATGTCAGCAATCCTGTAGGTCGTGGCCTTCGTGTAATAGCCTATTGTTTACTGTAGTGTGTGTTTTGTTTTATTCTGAAATGCAACACGGCCGACTTGATGCTCGCTTCGCTTAAGGAAGCGAACATCAAGTCGGCCGTGAGTGCAATTAATTACTTCTCAAAACTGACGAAAGATGAATTTTGGAAAAGAAGGAAAATGATGTAGGAAAATTAAAATTTCACTGAAAACTACTATTTTTCCGAAAAACTTTGGGTTCCAAGCTTCAAAAGGAGGTGCCATTTATTAAAATCCTTTCAGCCGTTTTCCCGTAATTTCCATTAGCAGTTCAAATTATATATATATATATATATATATATATATATATATATATATATAGATTGATATGGCAATACAGTCAGGCTATTAGTGTGAGTTAAGAGACACAGGAACTGCTTAGGTCAGTTGTGCAAAGTTAATATTGCAAACGAGATTCTTTCCGTTTTATTTTGCTGCTTCTATTGATTGCGAGGTCTGGTAATATTAAAAACCGGTACGTGAAGGACACTGTTCGTGTTGGTGTCGATTATCGTTAACTAGTCCTGCTAGACTTACAGGTGTTACGCAGTAACATGTCAGTGCTA